>NC_069505.1:641135853-641300853 GCF_027579735.1 Bombina bombina | reverse complement strand
TTAATTATTTTTATAAAATGGTTATTTAATCAGATTACACTCTCTGCATTAGTCATATATAACCCCAATTACAGATGGTTAATATTAGGTTATTTTTTCTGATTATTCTGATACCAAATATGTTATATTATTAACATTTTATTATATTAATGCAATTTAATACTGCTAATTATTAGCTTAAAATGCATTACAATTTTATCAGTATCCTGGCATTTATATATAAATAATAGCCTATTTTGAATTCAGTATTGTATTGTATTTCAACAAGAATATGCCATATTTTATGTTTCTAATAAGCCCAGGATGTATCAACCTTCTTCATGCAGATCTGAGATTATATGCCTGAAAAATATAAACAGTACAGAGGTTATTGAACATTTTTGACTGACTAAAACAGTTACCTCCCAGCTTAGCAAATACCCATGTAATAATAGAGAATTAGACAATTTCCCAAATTTCTATATTTAATACATTCTGGGGCATGCATTCAAACAGAGAGAAAAAAAAAATGTTTATTTGTTATCTGCTTTAATGAGCTTCAGAGTCACACCTCAGCATCTGTCTTTTGTTTCCCAAGGCCTTCACTGCCCCACATGGGGTCAATCCACGAGTAGTTGTAAAAGTCTTAATACAGCATATTTCCTGTTTAGCTAGCAGTGCAGATGTGTATTTGATGTTTAGGGATAACTAACACCTATGTGCATAAAAGCTGTTTCCCTATGATTCTGATCAGTTCCAAAAGGGTATTTCAGACATTTCGTCTCCATATATTTTGTGTGGTGTCACCTATCTGACAATCTATCCTCTTAATTTGCCTTTTATGACTCATCCTGTCTCAAACTGTAAGTTGATTATAGCAAATTTGGTATGGGCCTCGTGTTCTATTGTCCCCCCCTGTGTGTTTAGCATAACTTTAACAATGAGTGTGGGAGATCTCTTAGAAATAATCCTTTGTTCTACAGACCATGTGCACATCCATAGATTTATTAAATAAAGATAAATATACTTCTATATATTATTTAATAATATTTCAAATACCTTGACAGGTGGGACTCACAGTCCTCAAGCTATGAAAGAAGTATCTCGGATACTTGTATGGGCGGAATCCAGCTCCTGTCTAATTTCTGCGGTTCACATCCCAGGTGTAGACAATTGGGAAGCGGATTATCTCAGTCGCCAGACGTTACATCCGGGCGAATGGTCTCTTCACCCAGAGGTATTTCTTCAGATTGTTCAAATCTGGGGACTTCCAGAAATAGATCTGATGGCCTCTCATCTAAACAAGAAACTTCCCAGGTATCTGTCCAGATCCAGGGATCCTCAGGCGGAAGCAGTGGACGCGTTGTCGCTTCCTTGGAATTATCATCCTGCCTATATCTTTCCGCCTCTAGTTCTTCTTCCAAGAGTGATTTCCAAAATTCTAATGGAACGTTCGTTTGTACTGCTGGTGGCTCCAGCATGGCCTCACAGGTTTTGGTATGCGGATCTCATTCGGATGGCCAGTTGCCAACCTTGGACACTTCCATTAAGACCAGACCTTCTATCTCAAGGCCCATTTTTCCATCAGGATCTCAAATCATTAAATTTGAAGGTAGGGAAATTGAACGCTTGATTCTTAGTCATAGAGGTTTCTCTGACTCAGTAATTAATACTATGTTACAGGCTCGTAAATCTGTGTCTAGGAAGATTTATTATCGAGTCTGGAAGACTTACATTTCTTGGTGTTCTTCTCATAAGTTCTCCTGGCATTCTTTTAGAATTCCTAGAATTTTACAGTTTCTTCAGGATGGTTTGGATAAAGGTTTGTCTGCAAGTTCTTTGAAAGGACAAATCTCTGCTCTTTCTGTTCTTTTTCACAGAAAGATTGCTAATCTTCCTGATATTCATTGTTTTGTACAGGCTTTGGTTCGTATCAAGCCTGTCATTAAGTCAATCTCTCCTCCTTGGAGTCTTAATTTGGTTCTGAGGGCTTTACAGGCTCCTCCGTTTGAACCTATGCATTCTCTGGATATTAAATTACTTTCTTGTAAAGTTTTGTTCCTTTTGGCCATCTCTTCTGCTAGAAGAGTTTCTGAGTTATCTGCTCTTTCTTGTGAATCTCCTTTTCTGATTTTCCATCAGGATAAGGCGGTGTTGCAGACTTCATTTGAATTTTTACCTAAGGTTGTGAATTCTAACAACATTAGTAGAGAAATTGTTGTCCCTTCATTGTGCCCTGATCCTAAGAATTCAAAGGAGAGATCTTTACATTCTTTGGATGTAGTAAGAGCTTTGAAATATTATGTTGAAGCTACTAAAGATTTTAGAAAGACTTCTAGTCTATTTGTTATCTTTTCTGGTTCCAGGAAAGGTCAGAAAGCTTCTGCCATTTCTTTGGCGTCTTGGTTAAAGTCTTTGATTCATCATGCTTATGTGGAGTCGGGTAAGTCCCCGCCTCAAAGGATTACGGCTCATTCTACTAGGTCAGTTTCTACTTCCTGGGCTTTTAGGAATGAAGCTTCTGTTGATCAGATTTGCAAAGCAGCAACTTGGTCTTCTTTGCATACTTTTGCTAAATTCTACCATTTTGATGTTTTCTCTTCTTCTGAATCAGTTTTTGGTAGAAAAGTACTTCAGGCAGCTGTTTCAGTTTGATTCTTCTGCTTATGATTTCAGTTTTTTTCATTATTTAGATTAAAACTTTTGATTTGGGTTGTGGATTATTTTTTCAGCGGAATTGGCTGTCTTTATTTTATCCCTCCCTCTCTAGTGACTCTTGCGTGGAAGTTCCACATCTTGGGTATCTGCTATCCCATACGTCACTAGCTCATGGACTCTTGCTAATTACATGAAAGAAAACATAATTTATGTAAGAACTTACCTGATAAATTCATTTCTTTCATATTAGCAAGAGTCCATGAGACCCACCCTTTTTGTGGTGTTTATGATTTTTTTGTATAAAGCACAATTATTCCAATTCCTTATTTTTGATGCTTTCGCTCCTTTCTTATCACCCCACTTCTTGGCTATTCGTTAAACTGAGTTGTGGGTGTGGTGAGGGGTGTATTTGTGGGCATTTTGAGGTTTGGGAGGCTTTGCCCCTCCTGGTAGGAATGTATATCCCATACGTCACTAGCTCATGGACTCTTGCTAATATGAAAGAAATGAATTTATCAGGTAAGTTCTTACATAAATTATGTTTTTTGCATATATAATTTTGTTGGTTCCTCCACAATGAGGCTGAGCTAGGTCACATGGACCAGTCCATTATTAGTACAGTATATGTATTTATATTCTATATTGTTGCAACTAAGTTGTCAATCTTGCTGAACCTGCACCCAGCAAGGTGCGTGAATAAACACCACCATTTTAAATTGCAAATCGTGTTGTTCTGATTTTCTATAAAAAAGAGTGCTGAATTCCCAGTCTTTCATGAGATTTTATTATAAATCTCTTGTCTTCCTTTTTTTGTTGTATATATAAAATTTATATGGGTCTGCACCAAATGCTTGCATCCTTCTCGTACATACTATATTAGAGTTGGAAACTTTAGTGCCCTGAAACTAGGAGCACTAATAGCAACACTACGCATAGCAATTATTCCATTCACAGTATTTCTTTTATATATATATATATATATATATATATATATATATATATATATATATATATATATATATATATATATATATATATATATATATATATATATATATATATATATATTATATGTGTGTGTGTGTGTGTATATACAGTGCCCTCCACTAATATTGGCATCCTTGCAAAATATTAGCAAAGGCGGCTTTGAAAAATTGTCTTTATTGTTTAACCTTTTTATCTTTTGTTAAAAAATACATAAAAATACTCTGCTCTCATGTATATCAAACAATTGCAAAAACAACACAGGTTTAGTAAAAAAAAACTTTGTTAAATAATGTGTGGCACAATTACTGGTACCATTTTAGTCAATACTTTGTGTTACCTCCCTTTGCCAAGACAACCGCTCTGAGTCTTCTCCTATAAACCTGATAAGGTTGGAGAATACATGACAAGGAATCTGAGACCATTCCTCCATATAGAATCTCCAGATCCTTCAAATTTTGAGGTCGACCATGGTGGACTCTACTCTTCAGTTCACCCCACAGGTTTTCTATGAAGTTCAAGTCAGGGGACTGGGTGGCCAGTGCAGGACCTTGATTTTGTGGTTAGTGAACCATTTTCTTCTATAAGATACGACGAGTCCACGGATTCATCCTTGTGGTATATTATCCTCCTAACAGGAAGTGGCAAAGAGCACCACAGCAGGGCTGTCTATATAGCTCCTCCCTTGACTCCACCCCCAGTCATTCTCTTTGTCTACTCTAAGTACTAGGAAGGGTAAAGTGAAAGAGGTGATAAAATGTTCCAATAAATATTCTAGAACTGAGAGCGATATTCAACGCGCTTCAGGTGTGGCCTCAGCTGGCTTCGGCCAGATTCATAAGATTCGAGTCGGACAATATCACGACTGTAGCATATATCAATCATCAGGGGGGAACAAAGAGTTCTCTAGCGATGATAGAGGTTTCCAAAATAATTCAATGGGCAGAGACTCACTCTTGCCATCTATCGGCAATCTATATCCCAGGAGTGGAGAACTGGGAAGCGGATTTTCTAAGTCGTCAGACTTTTCATCCGGGGGAGTGGGAGCTCCATCCGGAGGTGTTTGCACAATTGATTCATCAATGGGGCACACCAGAATTGGATCTGATGGCATCTCGTCAGAATGCCAAGCTTCCTTGTTACGGGTCCAGATCAAGGGATCACCAAGCAGTACTGATAGATTCTCTGGCAGTACCTTGGTCGTTCAACCTTGCTTATGTGTTTCCACCATTTCCTCTCCTTCCTCGTCTGATTGCCAGAATCAAACAGGAGAGGGCTTCGGTGATTTTGATAGCACCTGCGTGGCCAGGCAGGACTTGGTATGCAGACCTGGTGGAAATGTCATCTCTACCACCGTGGATACTGCCACTGAGACAGGACCTTCTCATTCAAGGTCCGTTACAGCATCCAAATCTAGCTTCTCTGCGGCTGACTGCCTGGAAATTGAACTTGATTTTATCTAAGCGAGGATTCTCTGAGTCGGTCATAGATACCTTGATTCAGGCTCGAAAGCCTGTCACTAGGAAGATTTACCATAAGATATGGCGTAAATATCTTTATTGGTGTGAATCCAAAGGCTACACATGGAGTAAGATCAGGATTCCTAGGATTTTGTCCTTTCTCCAAGAAGAATTGGAGAAAGGGTTATCAGCTAGTTCCTTAAAGGGACAGATATCTGCTTTGTCAATTTTACTGCACAAGCATCTGGCAGATGTTCCAGACCTTCAGTCGTTTTGTCAGGCTTTGGTTAGAATTAAGCCTGTGTTTAAACCTGTTGCTCCGCCAATGAGTTTGAATTTAGTTCTTAAAGTTCTTCAAGGGGTTCCGTTTGAATCTATGCATTCCATAGATATTAAAGGGACACTGTACCCCAAATTTTTCTTTTGTAATTCAGAAAGAGCATGCAATTTTAAGCAACTTTCTAACTTACTCCTATTATCAATTTTTTCTTCGTTCTCTTGCTATCTTTATTTGAAAAAGAAGGCATCTAAGCTTGTTTTGGGTTCAGTACTCTGGACAGCAACTTTTTTATTGGTGAATGAATTTATCCACCAATTAGCAAGGACAACCCAGGTTGTTCAACAAAAATGGGCCGGCATCTAAACTTACATTCTTGCATTTCAAATAAAGATACCAAGAGAAAGAAGAAAAATTGATAAAAGGAGTAAATTAGAAAGATGCTTAAAATGTCATGCTCAATCTGAATCACGAAAGAAAAAATTTGGGTACAGTTTCCCTTTAAGCTTCTATCTTGGAAAGTTCTGTTTTTAGTTGCTATCTCCTCGGCTCGAAGAGTTTCTGAACTATCTGCATTGCAATGCGACTCGCCTTATCTTGCTTTCCATTCTGATAAGGTGGTTTTGCGTACCAAACCTGGATTCCTTCCTAAGGTTGTTACTAATAAGAATATTAATCAGGAAATTGTTGTTCCTTCCCTGTGTCCTAATCCTTCCTCTAAGAAGAAGCGTCTGTTGCACAACTTGGACGTGGTTCGTGCTTTAAACTTTTACTTGCAAGCGACCAAAGATTTCCGTCAAATATTTTCTCTGTTTGTTGTCTATTCTGGAAAACGTAGAGGTCAAAAAGCTACGGCTACCTCTCTTTTTGGCTGAAAAGCATCATCCGTTTGGCATACGAGACTGCTGGACAGCAGCCTCCTGAAAGAATTACAGCCCACTCTACTAGAGCGGTGGCTTCCACATGGGTTTTAAAAATGATGCTTCTGTTGAACAGATTTGTAAGGCTGCGACTTGGTCTTCACTTCATACCTTTTCCAAATTTTACAAATTTGATACTTTTGCTTCTTCGGAGGCTATTTTTGGGAGAAAAGTTCTTCAAGCAGTGGTGCCTTCTGTTTAGGCATCTGTCTTGTCCCTCCCGTTCATCTGTGTCCTGTAGCTTTTGTATTGTATCCCACAAGTAAAGGATGAATCCGTGGACTCGTCGTATCTTATAGAAGAAAAGTAAATTTATGCTTACCTGATAAATTGATTTCTTCTATGATACGACGAGTCCACGGCCCGCCCTGTCAATTTAAGACAGATTATATATTTTTTGTTTAAAACTTCAGTCACCTCTGCACCTTTTAGTTTCTCTTTTTTCTTCCTGTACCTTCGGTCGAGTGACTGGGGGGTGGAGTCAAGGGAGGAGCTATATAGACAGCTCTGCTGTGGTGCTCTTTGCCAGTTCCTGTTAGCAGGAGGAAAATATCCCACAAGTTAAGGATGAATCTGTGGACTCGTCGTATCATAGAAGAAATCAATTTATCAGGTAAGCATAAATTTACTTTTTGTGTTGATTTTGATGTATGTTTTGAATCATTGTCCTGATGGAAGATCCAACCATGTCCCATTTCTTTCATGTAATTAGCAAGAGTCCATGAGCTAGTGACGTATGGGATATACATTCCTACCAGGAGGGGCAAAGTTTCCCAAACCTCAAAATACAAATACACCCCTCACCACACCCACAAATCAGTTTTACAAACTTTGCCTCCTGTGGAGGTGGTGAAGTAAGTTTGTGTTGGATTCTACGTTGATATGCGCTCCGCAGCAGGTTGGAGCCCGGTTTTCCTCTCAGCGTGCAGTGAATGTCAGAGGGATGTGAAGAGAGTATTGCCTATTTGAATTCAATGATCTCCTTCTACGGGGTCTATTTCATAGGTTCTCTGTTATCGGTCGTAGAGATTCATCTCTTACCTCCCTTTTCAGATCGACGATATACTCTTATATATACCATTACCTCTACTGATTCTCGTTTCAGTACTGGTTTGGCTTTCTACTACATGTAGATGAGTGTCCTGGGGTAAGTAAGTCTTATTTTTGTGACACTCTAAGCTATGGTTGGGCACATTTATATAAAGTTCTAAATATTTGTGTTTAAACATTTATTTGCCTTGATTCAGGATGTTCAATATTCCTTATTTCAGACAGTCAGTTTCATTATTTGGGATAATGCATTTGAATAATCAATTTTCTTACCTTAAAATTTGACTTTTTTCCCTGTGGGCTGTTAGGCTCACGGGGGCTGAAAATGCTTCATTTTATTGCGTCATTCTTGGCGCAGACTTTTTTTGCGCAAAAAAATTTTCTACGTTTTTTCCGGCGTCATACTTGTCGCCGGAAGTTGCGTCATTTTTTACATTTTTGCGCCAAAAATGTTGGCGTTACCGGATGTGGCGTCATTTTTGTCTCCACATTATTTAAGTCTCATTGTTTATTTGCTTCTGGTTGCTAGAAGCTTGTTCACTGGCATTTTTTCCCATTCCTGAAACTGTCATTTAAGGAATTTGATCAATTTTGCTTTATATGTTGTTTTTTCTTTTACATATTGCAAGATGTCTCAGATTGATTCTGAATCAGAAGATACTTCTGGAAAATCGCTGCCTGATGCTGGATCTACCAAAGTTAAGTGTATTTGCTGTAAACTTGTGGTATCTGTTCCTCCAGCTGTTGTTTGTAATGAATGTCATGACAAACTTGTTAATGCAGATAATATTTCCTTTAGTAATGTTACATTACCTGTTGCTGTTCCATCAACATCTAATACTCAGAGTGTTCCTGTTAACATAAGAGAATTTGTTTCTAAATCCATTAAGAAGGCTATGTCTGTTATTCCTCCTTCTAGTAAACGTAAAAGGTCTTTTAAAACTTCTCATTTTTTAGATGAATTTTTAAATGAACATCATCATTCTGATTCTGATAATGATTCCTCTGGTTCAGAGGATTCTGTTTCAGAGGTTGATGCTGATAAATCTTCATATTTATTCAAAATGGAATTTATTCGTTCTTTACTTAAAGAAGTCTTAATTGCATTAGAAATAGAGGATTCTGGTCCTCTTGATACTAAATCTAAACGTTTAAATAAGGTTTTTAAATCTCCTGTAGTTATTCCAGAAGTTTTTCCTGTCCCTGATGCTATTTCTGAAGTAATTTCCAGGGAATGGAATAATTTGGGTAATTCTTTTACTCCTTCTAAACGTTTTAAGCAATTATATCCTGTGCCATCTGACAGATTAGAGTTTTGGGACAAAATCCCTAAGGTTGATGGGGCTATCTCTACTCTTGCTAAACGTACTACTATTCCTACGGCAGATAGTACTTCCTTTAAGGATCCTTTAGATAGGAAAATTGAATCCTTTCTAAGAAAAGCTTACTTATGTTCAGGTAATCTTCTTAGACCTGCTATATCTTTAGCGGATGTTGCTGCAGCTTCAACTTTTTGGTTGGAAGCTTTAGCGCAGCAAGTAACAGATCATAATTCTCATAGCATTGTTAATCTTCTTCAACATGCTAATAATTTTATTTGTGATGCCATCTTTGATATCATTAGGGTTGATGTCAGGTATATGTCTCTAGCTATTTTAGCTAGAAGAGCTTTATGGCTTAAAACTTGGAATGCTGATATGTCTTCCAAGTCAACTTTGCTTTCCCTTTCTTTCCAGGGTAATAAATTATTTGGTTCACAGTTGGATTCCATTATTTCAACTGTTACTGGGGGGAAAGGAACTTTTTTACCACAGGATAAAAAATCTAAAGGTAAATTTAGGTCTACTAATCGTTTTCGTTCCTTTCGTCACAATAAGGAACAAAAGCCTGATCCTTCCCCTACAGGAGCGGTATCAGTTTGGAAACCATCTCCAGTCTGGAATAAATCCAAGCCTTTTAGAAAGCCAAAGCCAGCTCCCAAGTCAACATGAAGGTGCGGCCCTCATTCCAGCCCAGCTGGTAGGGGGCAGATTACGATTTTTCAAAGAAATTTGGATCAATTCGATTAACAATCTTTGGATTCAGAACATTGTTTCACAAGGGTACAGAATAGGCTTCAAGATAAGGCCTCCTGCAAGAAGATTTTTTCTTTCCTGTGTCCCAGTAAATCCAGTGAAGGCTCAAGCATTTCTGAAATGTGTTTCAGATCTAGAGTTAGCTGGAGTAATTGTGCCAGTTCCAGTTTTGGAACAGGGGCTGGGGTTTTACTCAAATCTCTTCATTGTACCAAAGAAGGAGAATTCCTTCAGACCAGTTCTGGATTTAAAAATATAGAATTATTATGTAAGGATACCAACATTCAAAATGGTAACTATAAGTACTATTCTGCCTTTTGTTCAGCAAGGGCATTATATGTCCACAATAGATTTACAGGATGCATATCTGCATATTCCGATTCATCCAGATCACTATCAGTTTCTGAGATTCTCTTTCCTAGACAAGCATTACCAGTTTGTGGCTCTGCCGTTTGGCCTAGCAACAGCTCCAAGGATTTTTACAAAGGTTCTCGGTGCCCTTCTGTCTGTAATCAGAGAACAGGGTATTGTGGTATTTCCTTATTTGGACGATATCTTGGTACTTGCTCAGTCTTCACATTTAGCAGAATCTCATACGAATCGACTTGTATTGTTTCTTCAAGAACATGGTTGGAGGATCAATTTACCAAAAAGTTCATTGATTCCTCAGACAAGGGTAACCTTTTTAGGTTTCCAGATAGATTCAGTGTCCATGACTCTGTCTCTGACAGACAAGAGACGTCTAAAATTGGTTTCAGCTTGTCGAAACCTTCAGTCTCAATCATTCCCTTCGGTAGCCTTATGCATGGAAATTCTAGGTCTTATGACTGCTGCATCGGACGCGATCCCCTTTGCTCGTTTTCACATGCGACCTCTTCAGCTCTGTATGCTGAACCAGTGGTGCAGGGATTATACAAAGATATCTCAATTAATATCTTTAAAACCGATTGTACGACACTCTCTGACATGGTACAGACCACCATCGTTTAGTTCAGGGGGCTTCTTTTGTTCTTCCGACCTGGACTGTGATTTCAACAGATGCAAGTCTGACAGGTTGGGGAGCTGTTTGGGGGTCTCTGACAGCACAAGGGGTTTGGGAATCTCAGGAGGTGAGATTACCAATCAATATTTTGGAACTCCGTGCAATTTTCAGAGCTCTTCAGTCATGGCCTCTTCTAAAGAGAGAGTCGTTCATTTGTTTTCAGACGGACAATGTCACAACCGTGGCATATGTCAATCATCAAGGAGGGACTCACAGTCCTCTGGCTATGAAAGAAGTATCTCGAATACTGGTATGGGCGGAATCTAGCTCCTGTCTAATTTCTGCGGTTCATATCCCAGGTATAGACAATTGGGAAGCGGATTATCTCAGTCGCCAAACGTTACATCCGGGCGAATGGTCTCTTCACCCAGAGGTATTTCTTCAGATTGTTCAAATGTGGGGACTTCCAGAAATAGATCTGATGGCTTCTCATCTAAACAAGAAACTTCCCAGGTATCTGTCCAGATCCAGGGATCCTCAGGCGGAGGCAGTGGATGCATTGTCACTTCCTTGGAAGTATCATCCTGCCTATATCTTTCCGCCTCTTGTTCTCCTTCCAAGAGTGATTTCCAAGATTCTAAAGGAGTGCTCGTTTGTTCTGCTGGTGGCTCCAGCATGGCCTCACAGGTTTTGGTATGCGGATCTTGTCCGGATGGCCACTTGCCAACCGTGGACTCTTCCATTAAGACCAGACCTTCTATCGCAAGGTCCTTTTTTCCATCAGGATCTCAAATCCTTAATTTTGAAGGTATGGATATTGAACGCTTGATTCTCAGTCATAGAGGTTTCTCTGACTCAGTAATTAATACTATGTTACAGGCTCGTAAATCTGTATCTAGGAAGATATATTATCGAGTCTGGAAGATTTACATTTCTTGGTGTTTTTCTCATCATTTTTCTTGGCATTCTTTTAGAATTCCTAGAATTTTACAGTTTCTTCAGGATGGTTTGGATAAAGGTTTGTTTGCAAGTTCCTTGAAAGGACAAATCTCTGCTCTTTCTGTTCTTTTCCACAGAAAGATTGCTTGTCTTCCTGATATTCATTGTTTTGTACAGGCTTTGGTTCGTATAAAACCTGTTATTAAGTCAATTTCTCCTCCTTGGAGTTTGAATTTGGTTCTGGGGGCTCTTCAAGCTCCTCCGTTTGAACCTATGCATTCGCTGGACATTAAATTACTTTCTTGGAAAGTTTTGTTTCTTTTGGCCATCTCTTCTGCTAGAAGAGTTTCTGAATTATCTGCTCTTTCTTGTGAGTCTCCTTTTCTGATTTTTCATCAGGATAAGGCGGTGTTGCGAACTTCTTTTAAATTTTTACCTAAGGTTGTGAATTCTAACAACATTAGTAGAGAAATTGTGGTTCCTTCATTGTGTCCTAATCCTAAGAATTCTAAGGAAAGATTGTTGCATTCTTTGGATGTAGTTAGAGCTTTGAAATATTATGTTGAAGCTACTAAAAATTTCCGAAAGACTTCTAGTCTATTTGTTATCTTTTCCGGTTCTAGGAAAGGTCAGAAGGCCTCTGCCATTTCTTTGGCGTCTTGGTTAAAGTCTTTGATTCATCATGCTTATGTCGAGTCGGGTAAAACTCCGCCTCAAAGGATTACAGCTCATTCTACTAGGTCAGTTTCTACTTCCTGGGCGTTTAGGAATGAAGCTTCGGTTGATCAGATTTGCAAAGAAGCAACTTGGTCTTCTTTGAATACTTTTACTAAATTCTACCATTTTGATGTGTTTTCTTCTTCTGAAGCAGTTTTTGGTAGAAAAGTACTTCAGGCAGCTGTTTCAGTTTGATTCTTCTGCTTATAATTTCAGTTTTTTTCATTATAAGATTTAAACTTTATTTTGGGTGTGGATTATTTTCAGCGGAATTGGCTGTCTTTATTTTATCCCTCCCTCTAGTGACTCTTGCGTGGAAGAACAACATCTTGGGTAGTCATTATCCCATACGTCACTAGCTCATGGACTCTTGCTAATTACATGAAAGAAAACATAATTTATGTAAGAACTTACCTGATAAATTCATTTCTTTCATATTAGCAAGAGTCCATGAGGCCCACCCTTTTTGTGGTGGTTATGATTTTTTTGTATAAAGCACAATTATTCCAATTCCTTATTTTTTTATGCTTTCACACTTTTTTCTTATCACCCCACTTCTTGGCTATGCGTTAAACTGATTTGTGGGTGTGGTGAGGGGTGTATTTGTAGGCATTTTGAGGTTTGGGAAACTTTGCCCCTCCTGGTAGGAATGTATATCCCATACGTCACTAGCTCATGGACTCTTGCTAATATGAAAGAAATGAATTTATCAGGTAAGTTCTTACATAAATTATGTTTTTAAGCTTTCTGACAGAGGCAGTCAGGTGTTTATTTAATATCTGTTGATATATTATGCCATGTATCCTAACAAAATGTCCAGGTTCTATGGCAGAAAAACAGCCCCAAAACATTTAATAACCACCACCATATTTAAACATGGGCATGAGGTACTTTTCTATTTGGCTACCTCTCTGTGTGCGCCAAACCCACCTCTGGTGTTTATTGCTAAAAAGCTCTATTTTGGTTTAATCTGACCATAGAATCAGATCCCATTTGAAGTTCCAGTAGTGTCTGGCAAACTGAAGACGTTTGAGCTTGGATGACAATTGTGGCTATTTTCTATAAGGTGACATCGGATATTAGTTTTTGATTCTTTCTGACTTCAAGACACAACTAACTTCTGCAATTCTCCAGCTGTGATCCTTTTAGATATTTTGGCCACTCAAACCATCCTCTTCGTAGTCAAATTGAGACATTATAGACACGTCTCCTCTTCCAGGTTGATTCATAACATTTCCAGTTGACTGGAACTTCTTAATTATTGCCCTGATGGTGGAAATGGGCATTTTTAATGCTTTTGCTATTTTCTTATAGCCACTTTCCATTTTGTGAAGCTCAACAACCTTTTGCTGCACATCACAGCTATATTCCTTGGTCCTACCCATTGTGATGAATGACTAAGGGAATTTGTCAAGATGTCATGGTTGAACCATTTCCTGTTCCTAGTCAGATCAATGGGAATATACTTCAAATACTTTTTTTTTTTTTCATATGAATTTATTGGAGTGCCAATAATTTTGCCACACATATATATTTTAACAAAGTTTTTTTATTATTATTATTATAAACCTGTGTTGTGTTTGCAATTGTTAATATATCCATGAGAGTATTTTTTTAACAAACGAGCAAAACGTTAAACAACAAAGACACATTTTCACAGCCTTCTTTGCTTTGCTCATATTTACCATGGGTGCCAATATTAGTGGATTGCACTGTATGTATGTGTGTGCAAATATATATATATATATATATATATATATATAAACACACAGAAAACCTGGCACTCACCAGCAGATACTCAGTAATGTTTAAATGCAAAACTGGGGGAAGTCGGTTACATTTGGCGCCAAAGGATCAAGCCCATGACCACGTCAAGGTCTCCTCCTTCCTGGGACCCTAAACCAGCACCCACAAAATGCATACTTTTAAACAAACCATCTGGGAACCTCCCAGTGTGACACAGGCTTTTGTAATCTCCCCTATGTAAATACAAAACACAGGAATGGACCTCACTCACAGACTGGACTGGGTACACTGTTCACTTCACAGCCCTGAACACTGACAGACAGCTGCACAGTTCCCAGCAACCCAGGCAGTTAACCCCTGAACAGCCTGGGTGACAGGCCCGCAGGGAAGCATTATAAACACAACACACAGAAAACATGGCACTCACCAGCAGATATTCAATAATGTTTAAAAGCAAAACTGTTGGACATCAGTTACATTTGGCGTAATGTTCAGGGGTTAACTGCCTGGGTTGCTTGGAACTGTGCAGCTGTCTATCAGTCTTCAGGGCTGTGGAGTTAACAGTGGCTTAGGATGTGTACCCAGTCCAGTCTGTGAGTGCGGTCCATTCCTGTGTTTTGTATTTACATAGGGGAGATTACAAATACCTGTGTCACCCTGGGAGGTTCCCAGTTGGTTTGTTTGAAAGTATGCATTTTGTGGGTGCTGGTTTAGGGTCCCAGGAAGGGGGAGACTTTGACGTGGTCCTGGGCTTTATCCTTTGGCGCCAAATGTAACTGACTTCGCCCAGTTTTGCTTTTAAACATTACCAAGTATCTGCTGGTGAGTGCCAGGTTTTCTGTGTGTTGTGTTTATAATGTTTGTAATGCTTCCCTGCGGGCCTGTCATCCAGGCTGTTCAGGGGTTAACTGCCTGGGTTGCTGGGAACTGTGCAGCTGTCCGTCAGTGTTCAGGGCTGTGGAGTTAACAGTGGCTTAGGATGTGTGTCCAGTCCATTCTGTGACTGCGGTCCATTCCTGTGTTTTTATTTATATATATATGTGTGTGTGTGTATAATATGTATGTTTGTATAATGTGTGTGGTTATATGTTTGTATGTATATATATATATATGTGTATGTATACGTGTGTGTGTATATGTGTGTGTGTAAGACATACACACACCCTCAGACACCCACAGAAAACACACACCCTCACAGAGACATCTACATAAAACACAGACATACACACCCACCCTCACAGAGGCATCCAGAGAAAATACACAAAGACAAACATACACACACCCTCACAGAGACACCCATAGAAAAATCTCAAAGACATATGCATGCACACACCCTCACAGACATCCACAGAAAAGGCACAAAAACATACACACCCACCCTTTACAGAGAGACCCACAGAAAAAAATACATACACACTCACAGAGACACAAACCAAAGCACAAAGACATAAATACAGACACCCACAGAAACACTCACAGAAGGAAACATTTATACACATTGCATCCCCTAAATCAACAGTGTGTGACATGCATGATAAAAAAAACTGCAGAAATTAAGAGATCACTTTTAAAGAATCATATTTGTAAATGTGCAAACAAAAATAATTCTGTGAATTCAAAATCGTACAATAATGATATGGGTAGATGGCTAGATGAAGAAAAGTACTTTTAAAAGGATGACATATGTTTGTTTGATTTTTCCCCATTTTCCCCAACCAAGAGCACCACTTCAAATATAGTGTTCAAATGTTCCCATCTGTCAGCTGTACTTATGGATTTTGAAAATGCTGTACTCTATATGGTCTTAGTGGAACCATAAGCTGTGGTACGCACACACTGTAGGCACAAAGGGCCAAGTCTGTCTCACACTGTGCATAGTGGTTTAGTGCACACATTTAGAAATCCTCTCAAATGCTAGTACTTTACTCCTTGTACTAACATCTCCCATGCTAAATTAGCACTCTGCTGTAGTACCCACTGGTGGCTGCCAAAATTAAAAAAAAAAGAAAATTTTTTTTTTTAGTTCTTGCCTCATGGGGCCCCCCTGGCCCATTGGGCCCCTGACAGGAGTCACCCCCTGATGGCGGCCCTGTATATGTGTGTGTGTGTGTATATATATATATATATATATATATATATATATATATATATATATATATATATATATATATATATATATATATGCATACATACATACACTGGCCACTTTATTAGGTACACCTTGCTAATCCCAAGTTAGACTTTCTTTTGTCTTCAGAACTGACTTTATTCTTTATGGCCTAGATTCAACAAGGTGTTGGAAACATTCCTCATAGATATTGGCCCATGTTGACATGACAGCATCACACAGTTTCTGCAGATTTGACAGCCACACATCCATGATGCAAATCTCCCATTCCACCACATCCCAAAAGTGCTCTATTGCATTGAGATCTGGTGACTGTGGAGGCCATTGGAGTACAGTGAACTCATTGGTCATGTTCAAGAAACCAGTTTGAGATGATTTGAGCATTGTGACATGGTGCATTATCCTTTCAGAAGATTGGTACTCTGTAGTCATAAAGGGATGGACATGGTCAGCAACAATACTCAGGTGGGCCATGGTGTTTAAACAATGCTCAATTGGTACTAAGGGGCCCAAAGTGTGCCAAGAAACTATCCCCCACACCATTACACCACCACCACCGGCCTGAACCGTTGATGCAAGGCAGGATAGATCCATGCTTTCATGTTGTTTACACTAAATTCTGACCTTACCATCTGAATGTCGCAGCTGAAATTGAGACTCATCAGACCAGGCAACGTTTTTCCAATCTTCTATTGTCAAATTTTGGTGAGCCTGTGCGAATTGTAGCCTCAGTTTCCTGTTCTTAGCTGACAGGAGTGGCACCTGGTGTGGTCTTCTGCTCCTGTAGCCCATCTGCTTCAAGGTTTGACATGTTATGCATTCAGAGAGGGTATTCTGCATACCTTGGTTGTAAGAAGGGGGTTATTTGAGTTACTGTTGTCTTTCAATCATCTCTCATCAGTCTGACCATTCTCTAACCTCTGACATCAACAAGGCATTTTCGTCCACACAACTGCCGGTCACTGGATATTTCTCTTTTTCGGAACATTCTCTGTAAATCCTAGAGATGGTTGTGCTTGAAAATCCCAGTAGATCAGCAATTTTTTAAATACTCAGACCAGCCCATCTGGCACCAACAACCATGCCACGTTCAAAGTCATTTAAATCCCCATTCTGATGCTCGGTTTGAACTTCAGCAAGTCATCTTCACCACGTCTAGATGCCCAAATGCAATGAGGTGCTGCCATGTTATTGGCTGATTAGCAATTTGTGTTACCAAGCAATTGAACAGCTGTACCTAATAAAGTGGCCTGTGTGTGTGTATATGTATATGTATGTGTGTATATTTATGTATATTTATATATATATATATATCTATATATATATATATATATATATATATATATATACAGTGGATATAAAAAGTCTACACACCCCTGTTAAAATGTCAGGTTTTTGTGATGTAAAATAATGAGACAAAGATAAATCATTTCAGAACTTTTTCCACCTTTAATGTGACCTATAAAGTGTACAACTCAATTGAAAAACAAACTGAAATATTTTAGGTAAAGGGAAATAAAAATAAAAAAATAAAATAATATGGTTGCATAAGTGTGAACACCCTTAAACTAATACTTTATTGAAGCACCTTTTGATTTTATTACAGCACTCAGTCTTTTTTGTTAATGAGTTTTTCAGCATGGCACATCTTGACTTGCCAATATTTGCCCACTCTTCTTTGCAAAAACACTCTAAATCTGTCATAATGCGAGGGCATCTCCTCCTGTGCACAGCCCTCTTCAGATCACCCCACAGATTTTGAATTGGACTCAGGTCTGGGCTCTGGCTGGGCCATCCCAAAACTTTAATCTTCTTCTGGTGAAGCCATTCCTTTGTTGATTTGGATGTATGCTTTGGGTCGTTGTCATGCTGAAAGATGAAGTTCCTCTTCATGTTCAGCTTTCTAGCAGAAGCCTGAAGGTTTTGTGCCAATATTGTCTGGTATTTGGAACTGTTCATTATTTCCTCTACCTTGACTAAGGCCCCAGTTCTAGCTGAATAAAAACAGTCCCAAAGCATGATGCTGACACCACCATGCTTCACTGTGGGTATGGTGTTCTTTTGGTGATATGCAGTGTTGTTTTTGCGCCAAACATATCTTTTGGAATTATGGCCAAAAAGTTCAACTTTGGTTTCATCAGACCAGAACACCTTTTGCAACATACTTTTGGGAAACTTCAGATGTGTTTTTGCAAAATTTAGCCGGGCTTGGATGTTTTTTTTTGTAAGAAAAGGCTTCCGTCTTGCCACTCTACCCCATAGTCCAGACATATGAAGAATACGTGCGATTGTTGTCACATGTACCACACAGCCAGTACTTGCCAGATATTCCTGCAGCTCCTTTAATGTTGCTGTAGGTCTCTTGGCAGCCTCCCAGACCAGTTTTCTTCTTGTCTTTTCATCAATTTTGGAGGGACATCCAGTTCTTGGTAATGTCACTGTTGCACCATATTTTCTTCACTTGATGATGACTGTCTTCACTGTGTTCCATGGTATATCTAATGCCTTGTAAATTATTTTGTACCCTTCTCCTGACTGATACCTTTCAACAATGAGATCCCTCTGATGCTTTAGAAGCTCTCTGCGGACCATGGCTTTTGCTGTAGGATGCGACTAACAAAATGTCGGGGAAGACCTACTAGAACAGCTGAACTTTATTTGGGGTTAATCAGAGGCACTTTAATTGATGACAGGTGTGTACTGACTCCTATTTAACATGATTTAAATGTGATTGCTTAATTCTGAACACAGCTACATCCCCAGTTATGAAAGGGTGTTCACACTTATGCAACCATATTTTATTTTATTTTTTTTATTTCCCTTTACCTAAAAGATTTCAGTTTGTTTTTCAATTGATTTGTACAGTTTATAGGTCACATTAAAGGTGGAAATAGTTCTGACATTATTTATCTTTGTCATCTTTTTTTTTTACTTCACAGAAACCTGACATTTTAGCAGGGGTGTGTAGACTTTTTATATCCACTGTATATATATATATGTGTATATATATATATATATGTATCAAGAAGTAAAAAGTGCTGGGGTCTGGGTGGTGAACTCTGACAACGTAAAGAATAGGGATAATAAATCTAATCTTATCTATTATCTCTACCAGTTCTTATCTTGCAGCAACTGAACCGTTTTGTAAAAAGTGTATAACACCCCTCAGTGTCTCACTTAGTACTACAAGGATACAAGACAGAAAAAGAGATGGAGCAGCGCTCAAAGATAAAAACCAATAAAATAAAGGTGGTGTATGCCTTAGAGATGTGTTAATAATCTGAAGGAAATGTCATAGATACTAGCTATATCTGCAATCAACTTGGAAAGCTGAGGTGATAGTGTTAAAAGGAGGAAAAAAGTCAATAGAAGAGCAGTCAGTAAAAAAGCATGATCATAGTGTGCAACTCTTAATCAATATTAAAACAATTTATTTTATTTTGCATACATATTTGGACTTTTCCGTTTAAGTAACGCTTGTTTTTATATTGATTAAGAGTTGCACACTATGATCATGCTTTTTTACTGACTGCTCTTCTATTGAATACATTGGAGTTAGGGTGCTCAGGACCACAAGAGTGGGGTACTACAGCGTTGGTCATTTAGTAACAGACATATAGTCATTCTTTTTTTCCTCCTCTTAACACTATCACCTCAGCTTTCCAAGTTGATTGCAGACATAGCTAGTATCTATGACATTTCCTTCAGATTATTAACACATCTCTAAGGCATACACCACCTTTATTTCTTTCATGTAATTAGCAAGAGTCCATGAGCTAGTGACGTATGGGATATACATTCCTACCAGGAGGGGCAAAGTTTCCCAAACCTCAAAATGCCTATAAATACACCCCTCACCACACCCACAATTCAGTTTTACAAACTTTGCCTCCCGTGGAGGTGGTGAAGTAAGTTTGTGCTAGATTCTACGTTGATATGCGCTTCGCAGCAGGCTGGAGCCCGGTTTTCCTCTCAGTGTGCAGTGAATGTCAGAGGGATGTGAAGAGAGTATTGCCTATTTGAATTCAATGGTCTCCTTCTACGGGATCTATTTCATAGGTTCTCTGTTATCGGTCGTAGAGATTCATCTCTTACCTCCCTTTTCAGATCGACAATATACTCTTATGTACCATTACCTCTACTGATTCTCGTTTCAGTACTGGTTTGGCTATCTACTATATGTAGATGAGTGTCCTGGGGTAAGTAAGTCTTATTTTTTGTGACACTCTAAGCTATGGTTGGGCACTTTATTTATAAAGTTCTAAATATATGTCTTTAAACTTATATTTGCCATGATTCAGGATGATCAATATTCCTTATTTCAGACAGTCAGTTTCATTATTTGGGATAATGCATATGAATAATCATTTTTTTCTTACCTTAAAAATTGTTTCAAATTGACTTTTTTCCCTGTGGGCTGTTAGGCTCGCGGGGGCTGAAAATGCTTCAATTCTGTTGCTAGAGGCTTGTTCATTGGCATTTTTTTCCCATTCCTGAAACTGTCATTTAAGGAATTTGATAAATTTTGCTTTATGTTGTTTTTTTCTTTTACATATTGCAAGATGTCTCACATTGACCCTGGATCAGAATCTACTTCTGGAAAGACGCTGCCTGATGCTGGTTCTACCAAAGTTAAGTGCATTTGTTGTAAACTTGTGGTAACTGTTCTTCCGGCTGTAGTTTGTGATGTATGTCATGATAAGCTTGCTAATGCAGATAGTATTTCCATTAGTAATATACCATTACCTGTTGCTGTTCCTTCAACATCTAATACTCAGGATGTTCCTGTTAATATAAAAGAATTTGTTTCTAAATCTATTAGGAAGGCTATGTCTGTTATTCCTCCTTCCAGTAAACGTAAAAGGTCTTTTAAAACTTCTCATTTTTCAGATGAATTTTTAAATGACCGTCATCATTCTGATTCGTCTGTTTCTGATGAGGATATTTCTGGTTCAGAGGATTCTGTCTCAGATATTGACACTGATAAATCTTCATATTTATTTAAAATGGAATTTATTCGCTCTTTACTTAAAGAAGTTTTAATCGCATTAGAGATGGAGGATTCTAGTCCTCTTGATACTAAATCTACTAAGCGTTTAAATTCGGTTTTTAAACCTCCTATAGTTATTCCAGAAGTTTTTCCTGTCCCTGATGCTATTTCTGAAGTAATTTCTAGGGAATGGAATAATCTGGGTACTTCATTTACTCCTTCTCAAAGGTTTAAGAAATTGTATCCTGTGCCATCTGACAGATTAGAGTTTTGGGACAAAATCCCTAAAGTTGATGGGGCTATCTCTACTCTTGCTAAACGTACTACTATTCCTACAGCAGATAGTACTTCCTTTAAGGATCCTTTTAGATAGGAAGATTGAATCCTTTCTAAGGAAAGCTTATTTATGTTCAGGTAATCTTCTTAGGCCTGCTATTTCTTTGGCTGATGTTGCTGCCGCTTCCACTTTTTGATTGGAGGCTTTAGCACAACAAGTATCAGATCATAATGCTCATAGCATTGTTAAACTTCTTCAACATGCTAATAACTTTATTTGTGATGCCATCTTTGATATCATTAGAGTTGATGTCAGGTATATGTCTTTAGCTATTTTAGCTAGAAGAGCTTTATGGCTTAAAACTTGGAATGCAGATATGTCTTCTAAGTCAACTTTGCTTTCTCTTTCTTTGCAAGGTAATAAATTATTTGGTTCCCAGTTGGATTCTATTATTTCAACTGTTACCGGGGGGGAAAGGAACTTTTTTGCCTCAGGACAAAAAATCTAAAGGTAAATATAGGGCTGCTAATCGTTTTCTTTCCTTTCGTCAGAATAAGGAACAAAAGCCTGACCCTTCCCCTAAAGGAACGGTTTCTGTTTGGAAACCTTCTCCAATCTGGAATAAATCCAAGCCTTTTAGAAAGTCAAAACCAGCTCCCAAGTCCACATGAAGGTGCGGCCCTCATTCCAGCACAGCTGGTAGGGGGCAGGTTACGATTTTTCAAAGACATTTGGATCAATTCGATTCACAGTCTTTGGATTCAGAGCATTGTTTCACAAGGGTACAAAATAGGTTTTAAGGTAAGGCCGCCTGCAAAGAGATTTTTTCTCTCTCGCATTCCAATAAATCCAGTGAAGGCTCAGGCATTTCTGAAATGTGTTTCAGATCTCGAGTTGGCTGGAGTAATTGCTCCAGTTCCGGAACAGGGTCTGGGGTTTTACTCAAATCTATTCATTGTACCAAAGAAGGAGAATTCCTTCAGACCAGTTCTGGATTTAAAGATATTGAATCGTTATGTAAGGATACCAACATTCAAAATGGTAACTATAAGGACTATTCTGCCTTTTGTTCAGCAAGGGCATTATATGTCCACAATAGATTTACAGGATGCATATCTTCATATTCCGATTCATCCAGATCACTTTCAGTTTCTGAGATTCTCTTTTCTAGACAAGCATTACCAGTTTGTGGCCCTTCCGTTTGGCCTAGCAACAGCTCCAAGGATCTTTTCAAAGGTTCTCGGTGCCCTTCTCTCTGTAATCAGAGAACAGGGTATTGCGGTATTTCCTTATTTGGACGATATCTTGGTACTTGCTCAGTCTTCACATTCTGCAGAATCTCATACGAATCAACTTGTCGTTTCTTCAAAGACATGGTTGGAGGATCAATTTACCAAAGAGTTCGTTGATTCCTCAGACAAAGGTAACCTTTTTGGGTTTTCAAATAGATTCAGTGTCCATGACCTTGTCTCTAACAGAAAAGAGACGTCTGAAATTGGTTTCAGCTTGTCGAAACCTTCAGTCTCAATCATTCCCTTCGGTAGCTTTATGCATGGAAATTCTAGGTCTCATGACTGCTGCATCGGACGTTTTCACATGCGACCTCTTCAGCTTTGTATGCTGAACCAATGGTGCAGGGATTATACAAAGATATCACAATTAATATCCTTAAATCCCAATGTACGACACTCTCTGACGTGGTGGATAGATCACCATCGTTTAGTCCAAGGGGCTTCTTTTGTTCGTCCAACCTGGACTGTGATCTCAACAGATGCGAGTCTGTCAGGTTGGGGAGCTGTATTTGGATCTCTGACAGCGCAGGGGGTTTGGGAATCTCAGGAGGCGAGATTACCAATCAACATTTTGGAACTCCGTGCGATTTTCAGAGCTCTTCAGTTCTGGCCTCTTCTGAAGAGAGAATCGTTTATTTGTTTTCAGACAGACACTGTCACAACCGTGGCATATGTCAATCATCAGGGTGGGACTCACAGTCCTCAGGCTATGAAAGAAGTATCTTGTATACTTGTATGGGCGGAATCCAGCTCCTGTCTAATCTCTGCGGTTCACATCCCAGGTGTAGACAATTGGGAAGCGGATTATCTCAGTCGCCAGACGTTACATCCGGGCGAATGGTCCCTTCACCCAGAGGTATTTCTTCAGATTGTTCAAATCTGGGGACTTCCAGAAATAGATCTGATGGCCTCTCATCTAAACAAGAAACTTCCCAGGTATCTGTCCAGATCCAGGGATCCTCAGGCGGAGGCAGTGGACGCGTTGTCGCTTCCTTGGAATTATCATCCTGCCTATATCTTTCCGCCTCTAGTTCTTCTTCCGAAAGTGATTTCCAAAATTCTAATGGAACGTTCGTTTGTACTGCTGGTGGCTCCAGCATGGCCTCACAGGTTTTGGTATGCGGATCTCATTCGGATGGCCAGTTGCCAACCTTGGACTCTTCCGTTAAGACCAGACCTTCTATCTCAAGGCCCTTTTTTCCATCAGGATCTCAAATCATTAAATTTGAAGGTATGGAAATTGGACGCTTGATTCTTAGTCATAGAGGTTTTTCTGACTCAGTAATTAATACTATGTTACAGGCTCGTAAATCTTTGTCTAGGAGGATTTATTATCGAGTCTGGAAGATTTATATTTCTTGGTGTTCTCATAAATTCTCTTGGCATTCTTTTAGAATTCCTAGAATTTTACAGTTTCTTCAGGATGGTTTGGATAAAGGTTTGTCTGCAAGTTCTTTGAAAGGACAAATCTCTGCTCTTTCTGTTCTTTTTCACAGAAAGATTGCTAATCTTCCTGATATTCATTGTTTTGTACAGGCTTTGGTTCGTATCAAACCTGTCATTAAATCAATCTCTCCTCCTTGGAGTCTTAATTTGGTTCTGAGGGCTTTACAAGCCCCTCCGTTTGAACCTATGCATTCTCTGGACATTAAATTACTTTCTTGGAAAGTTCTGTTCCTTTTGGCCATATCTTCTGCTAGAAGAGTTTCTGAGTTATCTGCTCTTTCTTGTGAATCTCCTTTTCTGATTTTTCATCAGGATAAGGCAGTGTTGCGGACTTCATTTAAATTTTTACCTAAGGTTGTGAATTTTAACAACATTAGTAGAGAAATTGTTGTTCCTTCATTGTGTCCTAATCCTACGAATTCAAAGGAGAGATCTTTACATTCTTTGGATGTAGTAAGAGCTTTGAAATATTATGTTGAAGCTACTAAAGATTTTAGAAAGACTTCTAGTCTATTTGTTATCTTTTCTGGGTCCAGAAAAGGTCAGAAGGCCTCCGCCATTTTTTTGGCGTCGTGGTTAAAGTCTTTGATTCATCATGCTTATGTGGAGTCGGGTAAATCCCCGCCTCAAAGGATTACGGCTCATTCTACTAGGTCAGTTTCTACTTCCTGGGCGTTTAGGAATGAAGCTTCTGTTGATCAGATTTGCAAAGCAGCAACTTGGTCTTCTTTGCATACTTTTACTAAATTCTACCATTTTGATGTGTTTCCTTCTTCTGAAGCAGTTTTTGGTAGAAAAGTACTTCAGGCAGCTGTTTCAGTTTGATTCTTCTGCTTATAATTTCAGGGTTTTTTTCATTATTAAGATTAAAACTTTTGTTTTGGGTTGTGGATTATTATTTTTCAGCGAAATTGTCTTTAATTTATCCCTCCCTCTCTAGTGACTCTTGCGTGGAAGTTCCACATCTTGGGTATTTATTATCCCATACGTCACTAGCTCATGGACTCTTGCTAATTACATGAAAGAAAACATAATTTATGTAAGAACTTACCTGATAAATTCATTTCTTTCGTATTAGCAAGAGTCCATGAGGCCCACCCTTTTTTGTGGTGGTTATAATTTTTTTGTATAATGCACAATTATTCCAATTCCTTATTTTGATGCTTTCGCTCCTTTCTTATCACCCCACTTCTTGGCTATTCGTTAAACTGAATTGCGGGTGTGGTGAGGGGTGTATTTATAGGCATTTTGAGGTTTGGGAAACTTTGCCCCTCCTGGTAGGAATGCATATCCCATACGTCACTAGCTCATGGACTCTTGCTAATATGAAAGAAATGAATTTATCAGGTAAGTTCTTACATAAATTATGTTTTTATTGGTTTTTATCTTTGAGCGCGGCTCCATCTCTTTTTCTGATATATAGATATATATATATATATATATATATATATATATATATATATATATATATATATATATATGATGTATTACCAAAATACCACCAGATATATGCAGAAATATGTATTTATGGATAAATAGAACATAATAATAATCTATGTGAAGAACATTTGAATGTGAAATATTCATTTTTTATATATCAGGTTAGCGCACTTGAGAATATGCAATCATGTTTGCGCACGAGTAGGGTGTTTGGTTTTATTTCCAATTTTTTTGCTCCATTCACTTCTATTAGGGTTGCACCGATACCATTCTTTTTAAGACCGAGTACAAGTACCGATACTTTTTTCAAATGCTCACTCACAAAACAGAGTAATGATTTAAGATGGCTTCTTTATAATTATGAACTGTATCTCAAAAGACATTTTGAAATAATAAAAGTTTTATGTGCTTGTTGTCACAAAGTTCACAGAACATGTTTATAAATATAAATATTACAATGAAATGTATTAACAACAACGACAACAATAAATAACAGCAGCTGGGGCTGTAAAGCTACAATTTAAAGGGGTGATTACTGGATGCAATTGGGTTGTTAGGTGCCTATATAACATCCATCTGACATTTGAACTTAATACAAAGTAATATAATTTAATTCTTAAAAAAAAAATTGGGGAAGGAGTGTCCCAGTAATCCCCTTTGAGAAAAATGTGACATTTGCATTCCACTGACTCATCAGAAAATAGGGCTGATCTTCATATTTCTCCATGGCTGCTCTTTATTCCCAATCCAGCCCTGGCTAAGGATGTTCCTCAGAGTACAGTATGTTTTTTGAGCATAATTGTGTAAGATGAGAACTAGCAGTATAACAGGCAATCTAGCAATTAGAATATTTTTTCAAAAGATAGTGGCAGGTTCTCATTAAGGAACAGAAGCATCTCTGCATGTTCAGCTATGTCTGTTTCTGCTATCAGTAAGTTCTTATTAAGGAACAGAAGCATCTCTGCATGTTCAGCTGTAAGTCTGTCTGCTATCAGTAAGCTCTTATTAAGGAACATAAGCGTCACTGTATGTTCAGCTGTAAGTCTGTCTCTGCTATCAGTAAGCTCTTATTAAGGAACATAAGCGTCACTGTATGTTCAGCTGTAAGTCTGTCTCTGCTATCAGTAAGTTCTTATTAAGGAACAGAAGCATCTCTGCATGTTCAGCTATAAGTCTGTTTCTGCTATCAGTAAGTTCTCATTAAGGAACAGAAGCATCTCTGCATGTTCAGCTGTAAGTCTGTTTCTGCTATCAGTAAGTTCTTATTAAGGAACAGAAGCATCTCTGCATGTTCAGCTATAAGTCTGTTTCTGCTATCAGTAAGTTCTTATTAAGGAACAGAAGCATCTCTGCATGTTCAGCTATAAGTCTGTTTCTGCTATCAGTAAGTTCTTATTAAGGAACAGAAGCATCTCTGCATGTTCAGCTATAAGTCTGTTTCTGCTATCAGTAAGTTCTTATTAAGGAACAGAAGCATCTCTGTATGTTCAGCTGTAAGTCTGTCTCTGCTATCAGTAAGTTCTTATTAAGGAACAGAAGCATCTCTGCATGTTCAGCTGTAAGTCTCTCTGCTATCAGTAAGTTCTTATTAAGGAACAGAAGCATCTCTGTATGTTCAGCTGTAAGTCTGTCTCTGCTATCAGTAAGTTCTTATTAAGGAACAGAAGCATCTCTGCATGTTCAGCTATAAGTCTGTTTCTGCTATCAGTAAGTTCTTATTAAGGAACAGAAGCATCTCTGCATGTTCAGCTATAAGTCTGTTTCTGCTATCAGTAAGTTCTTATTAAGGAACAGAAGCATCTCTGCATGTTCAGCTATAAGTCTGTGTCTGCTATCAGTAAGTTCTTATTAAGGAACAGAAGCATCTCTGCATGTTCAGCTATAAGTCTGTTTCTGCTATCAGTAAGTTCTCATTAAGGAACAGAAGCATCTCTGCATGTTCAGCTATAAGTCTGTTTCTGCTATCAGTAAGTTCTTATTAAGGAACAGAAGCATCTCTGCATGTTCAGCTATAAGTCTGTTTCTGCTATCAGTAAGTTCTTATTAAGGAACAGAAGCATCTCTGCATGTTCAGCTGTAAGTCTGTCTCTGTTATCAGTAAGTTCTTATTAAGGAACAGAAGCATCTCTGCATGTTCAGCTATAAGTCTGTTTCTGTTATCAGTAAGTTCTTATTAAGGAACAGAAGCATCTCTGTATGTTCAGCTGTAAGTCTGTCTCTGCTATCAGTAAGTTCTTATTAAGGAACAGAAGCATCTCTGTATGTTCAGCTGTAAGTCTGTCTCTGCTATCAGTAAGTTCTTATTAAGGAACAGAAGCATCTCTGCATGTTCAGCTATAAGTCTGTTTCTGCTATCAGTAAGTTCTTATTAAGGAACAGAAGCATCTCTGCATGTTCAGCTATAAGTCTGTTTCTGCTATCAGTAAGTTCTCATTAAGGAACAGAAGCATCTCTGCATGTTCAGCTATAAGTCTGTTTCTGCTATCAGTAAGTTCTTATTAAGGAACAGAAGCATCTCTGCATGTTCAGCTATAAGTCTGTTTCTGCTATCAGTAAGTTCTTATTAAGGAACAGAAGCATCTCTGCATGTTCAGCTATAAGTCTGTTTCTGCTATCAGTAAGTTCTTATTAAGGAACAGAAGCATCTCTGCATGTTCAGCTGTAAGTCTGTCTCTGTTATCAGTAAGTTCTTATTAAGGAACAGAAGCATCTCTGCATGTTCAGCTATAAGTCTGTTTCTGTTATCAGTAAGTTCTTATTAAGGAACAGAAGCATCTCTGTATGTTCAGCTGTAAGTCTGTCTCTGCTATCAGTAAGTTCTTATTAAGGAACAGAAGCATCTCTGTATGTTCAGCTGTAAGTCTGTCTCTGCTATCAGTAAGTTCTTATTAAGGAAAAGAAGCATCTCTGCATGTTCAGCTATAAGTCTGTTTCTGCTATCAGTAAGTTCTTATTAAGGAACAGAAGCATCTCTGCATGTTCAGCTATAAGCCTGTGTCTGCTATCAGTAAGTTCTTATTAAGGAACAGAAGCATCCCTGCATGTTCAGCTATAAGTCTGTTTCTGCTATTAGTAAGTTCTTATTAAGGAACAGAAGCATCTCTGCATGTTCAGCTATAAGTCTGTTTCTGCTAACAGTAAGTTCTCATTAAGGAACAGAAGCATCTCTGCATGTTCAGCTATAAGTCTGTTTCTGCTATCAGTAAGTTCTTATTAAGGAACAGAAGCATCTCTGCATGTTCAGCTATAAGTCTGCTTCTGCTATCAGTAAGTTCTTATTAAGGAACAGAAGCATCTCTGCATGTTCAGCTATAAGTCTGTTTCTGCTATCAGTAAGTTCTTATTAAGGAACAGAAGCATCTCTGCATGTTCAGCTATGTCTGTTTCTGCTATCAGTAAGTTCTTATTAAGGAACAGAAGCATCTCTGCATGTTCAGCTGTAAGTCTGTTTCTGCTATCAGTAAGTTCTTATTAAGGAACAGAAGCATCTCTGCATGTTCAGCTATAAGTCTGTTTCTGCTATCAGTAAGGACGTTTTGAAGCTAAGCTGAACAGTCTTTCACTTTTCACACTACTGCATGGGTCAGAAATATATTTTGGGGCCATTAAATCTCTTTTTAACTGCCCAGTACTTTAGGGGTTTGTCTGAATGAGGTACGGTGATCTCTCCCAGGTAGGCTTCCAGCTGTATAGTAGCAGCTTTTGGAGTACTGTTCTGACGTACAATAATACAAATAACAGTAATTTGTATTGGCAGAACAGGAGTGAACAAGTTTTAGTTAAGTCTCCACTCCAGCTTAAAATGAAATGGGAACATGCAGTTTGAAAAATGCCACAAGATGGCGTATGGGTAGGAATTTGAGGTATCGGTTTAAGTATCGGTACATTTGCACAAGTACTCATGCAAATACTTTGTATCGGCACCGATACTAGTATCGGTATCGGTGCAACCCTAACTTCTATGAGGGAATAGGTTATCGCGCACGCAAAAAGTTTGCTTCTAGCGCAGTTAATACTTGTGTAGGTTCGTTAATTAGTGCTCAAATTGTAATCTGGCCCTTAGTCGGATTTTGGTTCCAGATGCGTATATTTGCGGCTTGCCTTTTCAGGTTTACATGCTGTTTGGTCAGATATGCGTTATTTGAATTTCTAAGTGTTCAGGAAGACCGAGTTGGTTTCTTCCTCAGAAGTACATAAATAAATTCAATGTTATATATTATTGTTCATGTGGACAGCTTCAGTCTTTCTTCTCATGATATTCTATGTCCAAAGACACATTTGGCTCCCAAATTTGAAATCCCAAATTCAAGAGAGGCTGTGACAAGCATATCTACAGCCTTCAAGTGTGGTTGACATGAGATTAATCTTTCTCAGAACTCTCCACTAGTAGCTCGTTTCTAGCTATTGCTATTTGTGCCTAAATTTTATACGCTTGGTATCAGGATTTAATTAGGAAAGGCTAAGTCTATAGTATTTTAAAATGTTCTAACATATCGGTGGCATTTTACGATTGTTTTCTAAGCTTTTCAAAGTGAAAGACATTGATAGATTTCCACTTCAGTTATCCATGGAGCCCTTTTAGATCTTCAGCCACTACGCAAGCAAGTGAACATATAAAAGTTGAAAATAAAATATCTGTTAACTGTTAAATAGTGTTATTCATATATACAGATAACCATAGACCTTAAAGGGTAACAAAGTTTGTGTTAGAGATCCCAATTCCAGTTTGTATGCCTGCCCTTTTGGCTTTTCCACTGTTCTAAAAATGTTTGCAAAGGTCTAGTGACACTTATTGTAGCACTCAGAAAACATCCAAATCTATCATGTTTATTATGGTTATTTTATTGTGTATCTTTCCAACATGGGGTGAAAATCTTCAAGCAAAAAAATAGATCTTTTTTCCCCCTGAACAAAATGGCTAAATGTTCATTTTAATAGCATAATTTACAATGGACTCCTGCTTTTTGCATGGATGCAGTCACTTAAAGGGACACTGAACACAAAATTTTTCTTTCATGATTCAGATAGAGCATGTAATTTTAAGAAACTTTCTAATTTACTCCTATTATCAATTTTTCTTCGTTCTCTTGCTATCTATATTTGAAGATGAAGGCATCTAAGCTTTTTTCTTGGTTCTGAACTATGGATAGCTCTTTTTTATTGGTGGATGAATTTATCCACCAATCAGCAAGGACAACCCAGGTTGTTCAACAGAAATGGGCCGGCATCTAAACTTACATTCTTGCATTTTAAATAAAGATACCAAGAGAATAAAGAAAATTTGATAATAGGAGTAAATTAGAAAGTTGCTTAAAATTGCATGCTCTATCTGAATCACGAAAGAAAAATTTTGGGTTCAGTGTCCCTTTAAAGGGACATAATACTCATATGCTTAACCACTTGAAACTGATGCAGTATAACTGTAAACAGCAGACAGGAAAATATCACCTGAGCATCTCTATATAAAAAAGGAAGATATTTTACCTCACAATTTCCTCAGCTCAGCAGAGTAAGTGCTGTGTAAAAAGTTATACTTCAGCTGCTGTGCAGCTGCAGGTAAAGAAAAAAAAATGAAGAAATGAACAGCAGCCAATCAGCATCAGCAGTGCTGAGGTTATGAACTCTTTTACTGTAATGTCATGAGATTTCACTTAACTCTCATGAGATTTCATAGTAAACTTCCTTAAATTGAATAGCGAAATAACACAAGTGTGCACAAAGCCCACTCCCTTGGCTGTTCCGGGACAGGCATACTGATTTGCTGCTTAAAGTCCTTTGCAATGGCTTGTGAATATTTAGGAAATTTTGAGGTAAAATATCTTTCTTTTTTACATAGAGATGTTCAGGTGATATTTTCTTGTCGGCTTTTTACAGCTATGCTGCATCACTTTCAAGTGTTTAAACATTTGGGTATAATGGCCCTTTAAGCTCTCTTTGCATCCTGATTGCAAAAACGTTTTTGGCTTTTAAGCCACAGGAAAAAAAAATTTGTGTGTTTATTTTTATTGAAGATGCAAAGTCAAGGATACATAGAAAATGCATGGTAAGAATCCGGTATATACAATAAGGACACATTCCATATTTATATTCATCAGTTATACGCAATGTCCTTTATATTCTGACTATATATCCTAGTAAAGAATATATGAATAACTCTAAACAAAAGTTACTTACATGATGTCTAGGGAACCAACCTTCCAGAAGAAGCGAGTGTAAAAGGGTTAGGGTTGGGGTTGGGAATTAGAAAGGGGAGCAGTAAGTGTAGGGGGGTGAGTTAAAGAAAGGAGAAATGAAGGAGAGGAGGTATGAGGCTGCTGTATTATGCTATCAGTGGTCAGGTATTTTGTAAGATTGTGGGGTTTGGCAGGAAGTGTGAGTATTAACAACCAGGTAATTCACTCCCTCTAAGAGTATCAGAGAGATTGCTCCCAGTAGAATTTTACTTCCAAAAAGTAATATTAAGTGTATTTCGTTTTAGATATCCGTATTCTTCCAAGGTGAGCAATTCTAAGGTTCTATCTAACCACGACTGCTTGGATGGGGTGTGGTGGGACTTCCAACTACGGCTATTAGTGATCTGGCTCTGTTGAGCCCTATTTGTAGAAGGTGTTTGCTGGGAAATTTCAGGAGGTCTTTAAGCAGGGCTATTTGGGGATTCAACTTGAGATTGATATTTAGTATTTTACAAAAATGGGATTTCACCTCCTACCAAAATGATCGGATCAGTGGACAACCATATGTGTATTAGACTTCCACATCCTCCACAATCTCTCAAGCACCCCTGAAAGGCCTCTGGGTATATGGTGTTCAGCCATAAAGGGGTGAGGTACCTTCTTAAGAGTAGTTTATGGTTGAGTTCTAGGATTTTTGGTGACACTGATGATTAGCGAGTGTTATTGAAATTCTATAACATGTTTTAGAACCTATTTGGGTGTCTAGGTCAACTTCCCACCTGTTAGTGTATGATGATAGGTCTGTTGAATTGTGGATCTGTAGGAGCTTATGTGAAAATAATTAACTTTTGATTGCTTACCCCTTTAAACAAAGGGACTCAAAAAAAGAAAAGATAGGAGACGGAGCAGATCAGACTTATGTTTCAAGGTGTCTAGGAAATGTTTTAATTGAGCAATTGTGATTCAAGAAATTAATCTCTTGCCAGTCATTTCCATAAGCTGTTCTCTACTTAACAGACTGCCTCGATCAGATAGTCTAGTCAATGGGATTGTGTAAACCCATTCTGTGGTCCCCTCATATCCACTGTCTAATCCACCTGTTATTTCAGCATTTAAAGGTATTGGGAACATAGGGGACCGTCCCATGGAAATGTCTGTGTTGGTGGAGAGGATCTTATCCCAGCTGTTAAAATAGGTGTTTTTGTATGTCTAGGTTGTAGTAGAGGACAGGTCTATTATTTTTGGGTACCTAGCAGAGATCCCAGGCGTTAAGCACTCTCAGAAGATGAGGGTCCAAAGCCACCCAGGCTTTACATGCTGATGCTTTGTGCCAATCCAGGATCATCTGCAATGTTATAGAATTATAATATGAGTGAACGTTCGGTAACCCCAACCCTCCCCTTCCATTAGGTCTATATAGAGTCGATTTGTTTATTCTGGGATTACTTTTATTTCAAATTAAAGGATTTATTTATTGAATTCTGCAGTTGGCCTATGTACCATTTTGGAAGATGAATGGGCAGGGCTTGTAATAGGTATAGTATATGGAGCAGAGTGATCAAAGCAAAACAGTATATAAACTTGTCGAATCACAATCGAATCGGATGTAGCTGGTATTGCTGTGGGTCCGGAGGATACCTCAGGAGAAGGGGCAAAATATATATAGTGAAGTCCTGTAAACAATTGAAAGGTAAGAGCTAGTGGCAGAGGGTACTGACATACTCTACAGCTTAAAAATCAAGCTCAAGATATACAGGCACAGGAAGACTCCAAATGGAAACAAGGATTCAAACTCCTAGTGGAGGCGTGGTCAAGGAATCAAACTCCTCCACTGGCAGTTTGAATCCTTGTCTCCATTTGGAGTCTTCCTGTGCCTGTATATCTTGAGCTTGATTTTTAAGCTGTAGAAAATGTAAGTACCCTCTGCCACTTGCTCTTACCTGTCAATTGTTTACAGGACTTCACTATATATATATATTTCATGTAATTAGCAAGAGTCCATGAGCTAGTGACGTATGGGATATACATTCCTACCAGGAGGGGCAAAGTTTCCCAAACCTTAAAATGCCTATAAATACACCCCTCACCACACCCACAAATCAGTTTTACAAACTTTGCCTCCTATGGAGGTGGTGAAGTAAGTTTGTGCTAGATTCTACGTTGATATGCGCTCCGCAGCAGGTTGGAGCCCGGTTTTCCTCTCAGCGTGCAGTGAATGTCAGAGGGATGTGAGGAGAGTATTGCCTATTTGAATGCAATGATCTCCTTCTACGGGGTCTATTTAATAGGTTCTCTGTTATCGGTCGTAGAGATTCATCTCTTACCTCCCTTCTCAGATCGACGATATACTCTTATATATATACCATTACCTCTGCTGATTTTCGTTTCAGTACTGGTTTGGCTTTCTACAACATGTAGATGAGTGTCCTGGGGTAAGTAAGTCTTATTTTCTGTGACACTCTAAGCTATGGTTGGGCACTTTTTTATAAAGTTCTAAATATATGTATTCAAACATTTATTTGCCTTGACTCAGGATGTTCAACATTCCTTATTTTCAGACAGTCAGTTTCATATTTGGGATAATGCATTTGAATCAATCATTTTTTCTTACCTTAAAAAATTTGGCTTTTTCCCTGTGGGCTGTTAGGCTCGCGGGGGCTGAAAATGCTTCATTTTATTGCGTCATTCTTGGCGCTGACTTTTTTGGCGCAAAAATTTTTTCTGTTTCCGGCGTCATACGTGTCGCCGGAAGTTGCGTCATTTTTTTGACGTTCTTTTGCGTCAAAAGTGTCGGCGTTCCGGATGTGGCGTCATTTTTGGCGCCAAAAGCATTTAGGCGCCAAATAATGTGGGCGTCTTATTTGGCGCTAAAAAAATATGGGTGTCACTTTTGTCTCCACATTATTTAAGTCTCATTATTTATTGCTTCTGGTTGCTAGAAGCTTGTTCACTGGCATTTTTTTCCCATTCCTGAAACTGTCATTTAAGGAATTTGATCAATTTTGCTTTATATGTTGTTTTTTCTATTACATATTGCAAGATGTTCCACGCTGCAACTGAGTCAGAAGATACTTCAGGAAAATCGCTGCCCGGTGCTGGAGCTACCAAAGCTAAGTGTATCACTTTTGGTATCTGTTCCTTCAGCTGTTGTTTGTATTAAATGTTATGACAAACTTGTTAATGCAGATAAAATTTCCTTTAGTACTGTTACATTACCTGTTGCTGTTCCGTCAACATCTAATACTCAGAGTGTTCCTGATAACATAAGAGATTTTGTTTCTAAATCCATTAAGAAGGCTATGTCTGTTATTTCTCCTTCTAGTATACATAAAAGTCTTTTAAAACTTCTCTTTTTTCAGATGAATTTTTAAATGAACATCATCATTCTGATACTGATAATGGTTCTTCTGGTTCAGAGGTTTCTGTCTCAGAGGTTGATGCTGATAAATCTTTGTATTTGTTCAAGATGGAATTTATTCGTTCTTTATTTAAAGAAGTATTAATTGCATTAGAAATAGAGGATTCTGGTCCTCTTGATACTAAAACTAAACGTTTAAATAAGGTTTTTTTAAATCTCTTGTAGTTATTCCAGAAGTGTTTCCTGTCCCTGATGCTATTTCTGAAGTAATTTCCAGGGAATGGAATAATTTGGGTAATTCATTTACTCCTTTTAAAACGTTTTAAGCAATTATATCCTGTGCCATCTGACAGATTAGAGTTTGGGACAAAATCCCTAAGGTTAATGGGGCTGTCTCTACTCCTGCTATATTTTTAGCGGATGTTGCTGCAGCTTCAACTTTTTGGTTAGAAGCTTTAGCGCAACAAGTAACAGATCATAATTCTCATAGCATTATTATTCTTCTATAACATGCTAATTATTTTATTTGTGATGCCATCTTTGATATCATTAGAGTTGATGTCAGGTATATGTCTCTAACTATTTTAGCTAGAAGAGCTTTATGGCTTAAAACTTGGAATGCTGATATGTCTTCTAAGTCAACTTTGCTATCCCTTTCTTTCCAGGGTAATAAATTATTTGGTTCTCAGTTGGATTCTTTTATCTTAACTGTTACTGGAAGGAAGGGAACTTTTTTACCACAGGATAAAAAATCTAAGGTAAATTTAGGTCTAATAATTGTTTTCGTTCCTTTCATCACAACAAGGAACAAAAGCCTGATCCTTCATCCTCAGGAGCGGTATCAGTTTGGAAACCATCTTCACTTTGGAATATATCCAAGCCTTATAGATACCCAAAGCCAGCTCCTAAGTCCCCATGAAGGTGCGGCCCTCATTCCAGCTCAGCTGGTATGGGGCAGTTTACGTTTTTTTCAAAGAAATTTGGATCAATTCCGTTCACAATCTCTGGTTTCAGAACATTGTTTCAGAAGGGTACAGAATTGGCTTCAAGTTAAGGCCTCCTGCAAAGAGATTTTTTCTTTCCCGTGTCCCAGTAAACCCAGCAAAGGCTCAAGCATTTCTGAAATGTGTTTCAGATCTAGAGTTGGCTGGAGTAATTATGCCAGTTCCAGTTCTGGAACAGGGGCTGGGGTTTTATTCTATCTCTTCATTGTACCAAAGAAGGTCAATTCCTTCAGACCAGTTCCGGATCTATCAATATTGAATCGTTATGTAAGGATACCAACATTCAAGATGGTAACTGTAAGGACTATCCTGCCTTTTGTTCAGCAAGGGCATTATATGTCTACAATAGATTTACAGGATGCATATCTGCATATTCCGATTCATCCAGATCACTTTTTCTGAGATTCTCTTTTCTAGACAAGCATTACCAGTTTTGTGGCTCTACCGTTTGGCCTAGCATCAGCTCCAAGAATTTTTACAAAGGTTCTCGGTGCCCTTCTGTCTGTAATCAGAGAACAGGGTATTGGTATTTCCTTATTTGGACGATATCTTGGTACTTGCTCAGTCTTCACATTTAGCAGAATCTCATACGAATCGACTTGTGTTGTTTCTTCAAGATCATGGTTGGAGGATCAATTTACCAAAAAGTTCATTGATTCCTCAGACAAGGGTAACCTTTTTAGGTTTCCAGATAGATTCAGTGTCTATGACTCTGTCTTTGTCAGACAAGAGAAGTCTAACATTGATATCAGCTTGTCAAAACCTTCAGTCACAATCATTCCCTTTGGTAGCCTTATGCATGGAAATTTTAGGTCTTATGACTGCTGCATCGGACGCGGTCTCCTTTGCTCATTTTCACATGCGACCTCTTCAGCTCTGTATGCTGAACCAATGGTGCAGGGATTACACAAAGATATCTCAATTAATATCTTTAAAACCGATTGTACGACACTCTCTGACGTGGTGGACAGATCACCATCGTTTAGTTCAGGGGGCTTCTTTTGTTCTTCCGACCTGGACTGTAATTTCAACAGATGCAAGTCTTACAGGTTGGGGAGCTGTGTGGGGGTCTCTGACGGCACAAGGGGTTTGGGAATCTCAGGAGGTGAGATTACCGTTCAATATTTTGGAACTCCGTGCAATTTTCAGAGCTCTTCAGTCTTGGCCTCTTCTGAAGAGAGAGTCGTTCATTTGTTTTCAGACAGACAATGTCACAACTGTGGCATACATCAATCATCAAGGAGGGACTCACAGTCCTCTGGCTATGAAAGAAGTATCTCGAATTCTGGTTTGGGCGGAATCCAGCTCCTGTCTAATCTCTGCGGTTCATTTCCCAGGTATAGTCAATTGGGAAGCGGATTATCTCAGTCGTCAAACGTTGTATCCGGGCGAATGGTCTCTTCACCCAGAGGTATTTCTTCAGATTGTTCAAATGTGGGAACTTCCAGAAATAGATCTGATGGCTTCTCATCTAAACAAGAAACTTCCCAGGTATCTGTTCAGATCCCGGGATCCTCAGGCGGAGGCAGTGAATGCATTATTACTTCCTTGGAAGTATCATCCTGCCTATATCTCTCCGCCTCTAGTTCTTCTTCCAAGAGTAATCTCCAAGATTCTGAAGGAATGCTAGTTTGTTCTGCTGGTAGCTCCAGCATGGACGGATCTTTTTCGGATGGCCTCTTGCCAACCGTGGGCTCTTCCGTTAAGACCAGACCTTCTGTCGCAAGGTCCTTTTTTCCATCAGGATCTCAAATCTTTAAATTTAAGGGTATGGAGATTGAACGCTTGATTCTTGGTCAAAGAGGTTTCTCTGACTCTGTGATTAATCTGTATCTAGAGAGATATATTATAGAGTCTGGAAGACTTATATTTCTTGGTGTCTTCTCATCATTTTTCCTGGCATTCTTTTAGAATTCCGAGAATTTTTACAGTTTCTTCAGGATGGTTTAGATAAAGGTTTGTCCGCAAGTTCCTTGACAGGACAAATCTCTGCCCTTTCTGTTCTTTTTCACAGAAAGATTGCTAATCTTCCTGATATTCATTGTTTTGTACAAGACTTGGTTCGTATAAAACCTGTCATTCAGTCAATTTCTCCTCCTTGCTGTTTGAATTTGGTTCTGGGGGCTCTTCTAGCTCCTCCTTTTGAACCCATGCATTCATTGGACATTAAACTTTTTTCTTGGAAAGTTTTGTTTCTTTTGGCCATCTCTTCTGCCAGAAGAGTCTCTGAATTATCTGCTCTTCTTGTGAGTCTCCTTTTCTGATTTTTCATCAGGATAAGGCGGTGTTGCGAACTTCTTTTGAATTTTTACCTAAGGTTGTGTATTCTAACAACATTAGTAGAGAAATTGTGGTTCCTTCATTATGTCCTAATCCTAAGAATTCTAAGGAGAAATCATTGCATTCTTTGGATGTTGTTAGAGCTTTGAAATATTATGTTGAAGCTACTAAGTCTTTCCGAAAGACTTCTAGTCTATTTTTCATCTTTTCTGGTTCTAGAAAAGGCCAGAAAGCTTCTGCCATTTCTTTGGCATCTTGGTTGAAATCTTTAATTCATCATGCCTATGTCGAGTCGGGTAAAACTCCGCCTCAAAGGATTACAGCTCATTCTACTAGGTCAGTTTTTACTTCCTGGGCGTTTAGGAATGAAGCTTCGGTTGTTCAGATTTGCAAAGCAGCAACTTGGTTCCTCTTTGCATACTTTTACTAAATTCTACCATTTTGATGTGTTTTCTTCTTCTGAAGCAGTTTTTGGTAGAAAAGTACTTCAGGCAGCGGTTTCAGTTTGAATCTTCTGCTTATGTTTTCTTTAAACTTTATTTTGGGTGTGGATTATTTTCAGCAGGAATTGGCTGTCTTTATTTTATCCCTCCCTCTCTAGTGACTCTTGCGTGGAAAGATCCACATCTTGGGTAGTCATTATCCCATACGTCACTAGCTCATGGACTCTTGCTAATTACATGAAAGAAAACATAATTTATGTAAGAACTTACCTGATAAATTCATTTCTTTCATATTAGCAAGAGTCCATGAGGCCCACCCTTTTTTGTGGTGGTTATGATTTTTTTGTATAAAGCACAATTATTCCAATTCCTTATTTTTTATGCTTTCGCACTTTTTTCTTATCACCCCACTTCTTGGCTATTCGTTAAACTGATTTGTGGGTGTGGTGAGGGGTGTATTTATAGGCATTTTAAGGTTTGGGAAACTTTGCCCCTCCTGGTAGGAATGTATATCCCATACGTCACTAGCTCATGGACTCTTGCTAATATGAAAGAAATGAATTTATCAGGTAAGTTCTTACATAAATTATGTTTTTCCCTTCTCCTGATGTATCCTCAGGACCCACAGCAATACAAGATATATATATATATATATATATATATATATATATATATATATATATAAATAGATAGAGAGAGAGAGATATATATATATATATATATATATATAGTTTACAGGTAGGATAACAAATAACACAAAATGGTTTCAGTATAACCAATTTCACATTACTTAAATACTCTTAGCAGATTAAAGAACAAGAATATAATTTATCTAATGTCCAAATTCTCAGACTTGTGATAAGATTAGGTATACACTGTCCTCTTTATTATAATGCAGTTAAATAAACCACTAAAAAGTCAATCTTTTTATAGATGAGGATTAAATCCAGTTCTCTTGCAGCCTTTCTCCAAAAAAAGTAACCCCTCTCTTATATATATATATATATAAAATATATGAGAGAGAGAGAGATGAAGCTATGTATTATCAATCGATTGTGTTCACTTTTTTAAAATCATAATGGCAACAGAAACTACTCAAATGACCCTGATCAAAAGTTTACATACCCTGGTGATTTTGGCCTGATAACTTGCACACAAGTCGACACAAAGGGGTTTGAATGGCTATTAAAGGTAACCATCCTCACCTGTGATCTGTTTTCTTGTAATTCGTGTGTGTGTATAAAAGGTCAATGAAATTTTGGACTCCTGACAGACCCTTGCATCTTTCATCCAGTGCTGCACTGACAATTCTGGATTCTAAATTATGGGGAAAGCAAAAGCATTGTCAAAGGATCTGCGGGAAAAGGTAGTTGAACTGTATAAAACAGGAAAGGGATATAAAAAGATATCCAAGGAATTGAGAATGCAAATCAGCAGTGTTCAAACTCTAATAAAGAAGTGGAAAATTAGGGGTTCTGTTGAAACCAAACCACAACTGCCAGGAAAATTGTTCGGGATGCAAAAACAAGCCCACAAATAACTTCAGGTGAAATACAGGACATGTGGTGTGGCTGTTTCAAGATGCACAATAAGGAGGCACTTGAAGAAAGATGGTCTGCATGGTCAAGTCGCCAGAAGAAAGCCATTACTACGCAAATGCCACAAAATATCCCGCTTACAATACGCCAAACAGCACAGAGACAAGCCTTAAACCTTCTGGCACAAAGTCATTTAGAGTGATGAGACCAAAATTGAGCTTTTTGGCCACAACCATAAACGCTACATTTGGAGAGGAGTCAACAAGGCCTAAGATGAAAGGTACACCATTCCTACTGTGAAACACAGAGGTGGATGGCTGATGTTTTGGGGATGTGTGAGCTACAAAGGCACAGGAAATTTGGTCAGAATTGATGGCAAGATGAATGCAGTATGTTATCAAACAGAACGCCTCATTTCTTTCATGTAATTAGCAAGAGTCCATGAGCTAGTGACGTATGGGATATACATTCCTACCAGGAGGGGCAAAGTTTCCCAAACCTCAAAATGCCTATAAATACACCCCTCACCACACCCACAATTCAGTTTTACAAACTTTGCCTCCGATGGAGGTGGTGAAGTAAGTTTGTGCTAGATTCTACGTTGATATGCGCTCCGCAGCAAGTTGGAGCCCGGTTTTCCTCTCAGCGTGCAGTGAATGTCAGAGGGATGTGAGGAGAGTATTGCCTATTTGAATGCAGTGATCTCCTTCTACGGGGTCTATTTCATAGGTTCTCTGTTATCGGTCGTAGAGATTCATCTCTTACCTCCCTTTTCAGATCGACGATATACTCTTATATATACCATTACCTCTGCTGATTCTCGTTTCAGTACTGGTTTGGCTTTCTACAAACATGTAGATGAGTGTCCTGGGGTAAGTAAATCTTATTTTCTGTGACACTCTAAGCTATGGTTGGGCACTTTGTTTATAAAGTTCTAAATATATGTATTCAAACATTTATTTGCCTTGACTCAGAATGTTCAACATTCCTTATTTTTCAGACAGTCAGTTTCATATTTGGGATAATGCATTTGAATTAATCATTTTTTCTTACCTTCAAAAATTTGACTCTTTTTCCCTGTGGGCTGTTAGGCTCGCGGGGGCTGAAAATGCTTCATTTTATTGCGTCATTCTTGGCGCTGACTTTTTTGGCGCAAAAAAATCTTTTCCATTTCCGGCGTCATACGTGTCGCCGGAAGTTGCGTCATTTTTTGACGTTATTTTGCGCCAAAAGTGTCGGCGTTCCGGATGTGGCGTCATTTTTGGCGCCAAAAGCATTTAGGCGCCAAATAATGTGGGCGTCTTATTTGGCGCTAAAAAATATGGGCGTCGCTTTTGTCTCCACATTATTTAAGTCTCATTTTTCATTGCTTCTGGTTGCTAGAAGCTTGTTCTTTGGCATTTTTTCCCATTCCTGAAACTGTCATTTAAGGAATTTGATCAATTTTGCTTTATATGTTGTTTTTTCTCTTACATATTGCAAGATGTCTCACGTTGCATCTGAGTCAGAAGATACTACAGGAAAATCGCTGTCTAGTGCTGGATCTACCAAAGCTAAGTGTATCTGCTGTAAACTTTTGGTAGCTATTCCTCCGGCTGTTGTTTGTATTAATTGTCATGACAAACTTGTTAATGCAGATAATATTTCCTTTAGTAAAGTACCATTGTCTGTTGCAGTTCCTTCAACATCTAAGGTGCAGAATGTTCCTGATAACATAAGAGATTTTGTTTCTGAATCCATAAAGAAGGCTATGTCTGTTATTTCTCCTTCTAGTAAACGTAAAAAATCTTTTAAAACTTCTCTCCCTACAGATGAATTTTTAAATGAACATCATCATTCTGATTCTGATGACTCTTCTGGTTCAGAGGATTCTGTCTCAGAGATTGATGCTGATAAATCTTCATATTTATTTAAAATGGAATTTATTCGTTCTTTACTTAAAGAAGTACTAATTGCTTTAGAAATAGAGGATTCTGGTCCTCTTGATACTAATTCTAAACGTTTGGATAAGGTATTTAAATCTCCTGTGGTTATTCCAGAAGTTTTTCCTGTTCCTAATGCTATTTCTGCAGTAATTTCCAAAGAATGGGATAAATTGGGTAATTCATTTACTCCTTCTAAACGTTTTAAGCAATTATATCCTGTGCCGTCTGACAGATTAGAATTTTGGGACAAAATCCCTAAAGTTGATGGGGCTATTTCTACCCTTGCTAAACGTACTACTATTCCTACGTCAGATGGTACTTCGTTTAAGGATCCTTTAGATAGGAAAATTGAATCCTTTCTAAGAAAAGCTTATCTGTGTTCAGGTAATCTTCTTAGACCTGCTATATCTTTGGCTGATGTTGCTGCAGCTTCAACTTTTTGGTTGGAAACTTTAGCGCAACAAGTAACAGATCATGATTCTCATGATATTATTATTCTTCTTCAGCATGCTAATAATTTTATCTGTGATGCCATTTTTGATATTATCAGAGTTGATGTCAGGTTTATGTCTCTAGCTATTTTAGCTAGAAGAGCTTTATGGCTTAAGACTTGGAATGCTGATATGGCTTCTAAATCAACTCTACTTTCCATTTCTTTCCAGGGTAACAAATTATTTGGTTCTCAGTTGGATTCTATTATCTCAACTGTTACTGGTGGGAAAGGAACTTTTTTACCACAGGATAAAAAATCTAAAGGTAAAAACAGGGCTAATAATCGTTTTCGTTCCTTTCGTTTCAACAAAGAACAAAAGCCTAATCCTTCATCCTCAGGAGCAGTTTCAGTTTGGAAACCATCTCCAGTCTGGAATAAATCCAAGCCTGCTAGAAAGGCAAAGCCTGCTTCTAAGTCCTCATGAAGGTGCGGCCCTCATTCCAGCTCAGCTGGTAGGGGGCAGGTTACGTTTTTTCCAAGAAATTTGGATCAATTCTGTTCACAATCTTTGGATTCAGAACATTGTTTCAGAAGGGTACAGAATTGGTTTCAAGATGAGACCTCCTGCAAAGAGATTTTTTCTTTCCCGTGTCCCAGTAAATCCAGTGAAAGCTCAAGCATTTCTGAATTGTGTTTCAGATCTAGAGTTGGCTGGAGTAATTATGCCAGTTCCAGTTCCGGAACAGGGGATGTGGTTTTATTCAAATCTCTTCATTGTACCAAAGAAGGAGAATTCCTTCAGACCAGTTCTGGATCTAAAAATATTGAATCGTTATGTAAGGATACCAACGTTCAAGATGGTAACTGTAAGGACTATCTTGCCTTTTGTTCAGCAAGGGCATTATATGTCCACAATAGATTTACAGGATGCATATCTGCATATTCCGATTCATCCAGATCATTATCAGTTCCTGAGATTCTCTTTTCTGGACAAGCATTACCAGTTTGTGGCTCTGCCGTTTGGCCTAGCTACAGCTCCAAGAATTTTTACAAAGGTTCTCGGTGCCCTTCTGTCTGTAATCAGAGAACAGGGTATTGTGGTATTTCCTTATTTGGACGATATCTTGGTACTTGCTCAGTCTTTACATTTAGCAGAATCTCATACGAATCGACTTGTGTTGTTTCTTCAAGATCATGGTTGGAGGATCAATTTACCAAAAAGTTCATTGATTCCTCAGACAAGGGTAACCTTTCTGGGTTTCCAGATAGATTCAGTGTCCATGACTCTGTCTTTAACAGACAAGAGACGTCTAAAATTGATTTCAGCTTGTCGAATCCTTCAGTCACAATCATTCCCTTCGGTAGCCTTATGCATGGAAATTCTAGGTCTTATGACTGCTGCATCGGACGCGATCCCCTTTGCTCGTTTTCACATGCGACCTCTTCAGCTCTGTATGCTGAATCAATGGTGCAAGGATTACACAAAGATATCTCAATTAATATCTTTAAAACCGTTTGTTCGACACTCTCTAACGTGGTGGACAGATCACCATCGTTTAATTCAGGGGGCTTCGTTTGTGCTTCCAACCTGGACTGTAATTTCAACAGATGCAAGTCTCACAGGTTGGGGAGCTGTGTGGGGATCTCTGACGGCACAAGGAGTTTGGGAATCTCAGGAGGTGAGATTACCGATCAATATTTTGGAACTCCGTGCAATTTTCAGAGCTCTTCAGTTTTGGCCTCTTCTGAAGAGAGAATCGTTCATTTGTTTTCAGACAGACAACTGTGGCATACATCAATCATCAAGGAGGGACTCACAGTCCTCTGGCTATGAAAGAAGTATCTCGAATTTTGGTTTGGGCGGAATCCAGCTCCTGTCTAATCTCTGCGGTTCATATCCCAGGTGTAGACAATTGGGAAGCGGATTATCTCAGTCGCCAAACGTTGCATCCGGGCGAATGGTCTCTTCACCCAGAGGTATTTCTTCAGATTGTTCAAATGTGGGAACTTCCAGAAATAGATCTGATGGCGTCTCATCTAAACAAGAAACTTCCCAGATATCTGTCCAGATCCCGGGATCCTCAGGCGGAGGCAGTGGATGCATTATCACTTCCTTGGAAGTATCATCCTGCCTATATCTTTCCGCCTCTAGTTCTTCTTCCAAGAGTAATCTCCAAGATTCTGAAGGAATGCTCGTTTGTTCTGCTGGTAGCTCCGGCATGGCCTCACAGGTTTTGGTATGCGGATCTTGTCCGGATGGCCTCTTGCCAACCATGGACTCTTCCGTTAAGACCAGACCTTCTGTCACAAGGTCCTTTTTTCCATCAGGATCTGAAATCCTTAAATTTAAAGGTATGGAGATTGAACGCTTGATTCTTGGTCAAAGAGGTTTCTCTGACTCTGTGATTAATACTATGTTACAGGCTCGTAAATCTGTATCTAGAGAGATATATTATAGAGTCTGGAAGACTTATATTTCTTGGTGTCTTTCTCATCATTTTTCTTGGCATTCTTTTAGAATACCGAGAATTTTACAGTTTCTTCAGGATGGTTTAGATAAGGGTTTGTCTGCAAGTTCCTTGAAAGGACAAATCTCTGCTCTTTCTGTTCTTTTTCACAGAAAGATTGCTATTCTTCCTGATATTCATTGTTTTGTACAAGCTTTGGTTCGTATAAAACCTGTCATTAAGTCAATTTCTCCTCCTTGGAGTTTGAATTTGGTTCTGGGAGCTCTTCAAGCTCCTCCCTTTGAACCTATGCATTCATTGGACATTAAATTACTTTCTTGGAAAGTTTTGTTCCTTTTGGCCATCTCTTCTGCCAGAAGAGTTTCTGAATTATCTGCTCTTTCTTGTGAGTCTCCTTTTCTGATTTTTCATCAGGATAAGGCGGTGTTGCGAACTTCTTTTGAATTTTTACCTAAAGTTGTGAATTCCAACAACATTAGTAGAGAAATTGTGGTTCCTTCATTATGTCCTAATCCTAAGAATTCTAAGGAGAAATCATTGCATTCTTTGGATGTTGTTAGAGCTTTGAAATATTATGTTGAAGCTACTAAGTCTTTCCGAAAGACTTCTAGTCTATTTGTTATCTTTTCCGGTTCTAGAAAATGCCCGAAAGCTTCTGCCATTTCTTTGGCATCTTGGTTGAAATCTTTAATTCATCTTGCTTATGTTGAGTCGGGTAAAACTCCGCCTCAGAGTATTACAGCTCATTCTACCAGGTCAGTTTCTACTTCCTGGGCGTTTAGGAATGAAGCTTCGGTTGATCAGATTTGCAAAGCAGCAACTTGGTCCTCTTTGCATACTTTTACTAAATTCTACCATTTTGATGTATTTTCTTCTTCTGAAGCAGTTTTTGGTAGAAAAGTACTTCAGGCAGCGGTTTCAGTCTGAATCTTCTGCTTATGTTTTTCATTAAACTTTATTTTGGGTGTGGATTATTTTCAGCAGGAATTGGCTGTCTTTATTTTATCCCTCCCTCTCTAGTGACTCTTGTGTGGAAAGATCCACATCTTGGGTAATCATTATCCCATACGTCACTAGCTCATGGACTCTTGCTAATTACATGAAAGAAAACATAATTTATGTAAGAACTTACCTGATAAATTCATTTCTTTCATATTAGCAAGAGTCCATGAGGCCCGCCCTTTTTTTGTGGTGGTTATGATTTTTGTATAAAGCACAATTATTCCAATTCCTTATTTTATATGCTTTCGCACTTTTTCATCACCCCACTTCTTGGCTATTCGTTAAACTGAATTGTGGGTGTGGTGAGGGGTGTATTTATAGGCATTTTGAGGTTTGGGAAACTTTGCCCCTCCTGGTAGGAATGTATATCCCATACGTCACTAGCTCATGGACTCTTGCTAATATGAAAGAAATGAATTTATCAGGTAAGTTCTTACATAAATTATGTTTTTCCACTTCTTGATTAGAGTTTGAACACTGCTGATTTGCATTCTCAATTCCTTGGATATCTTTTTATATCCCTTTCCTGTTTTATACAGTTCAACTACCTTTTTCCCACAGATCCTTTGACAATTCTTTTTCTTTAACCATGACTCAGAATCCAGAAATGTCAGTGCAGCACTGGATGAAAGATGCAAGGGTCTGTCAGGAGTCCAGAAACTCATTGACCTTTTATACACACACACTAATTACAAGCAAACAGATGACAGGTGATGATGGTTACCTTTAATAGCCATTCAAACCCCTTTGTGTCAACTTGTGTGCATGTTATCAGGCCAAAATCACCAGGGTATGTAAACTTTTGATCAGGGTCATTTGTGTAGTTTCTGTCATTATGATTTAAAAATAGTAAACACAGTTGATTGATAATACATGGCTTCAGCCAAACACTAACCATGAGTGAAAGAAAAGTGTTTGTGTTATCATTCATATTCTCTGAAAAATGGCCAAGAAATCATAAATTCTGCCAGGGTATGTAAACTTATTAGCACAACTGTATATATTTAGAGAGAGAGAGAGATATTTAGAGATATATATACTCTGTTTTTTAATACAAAAAAAAAAAAAATGCAGCTTACATATTTTATGACAGCAAAGTCAATAGTTTGGAGATGGATTGTCTGAAGCATCATCTAATCTTATCAGGTGATAAAGGTACATGTATTTCTAGGGTTTAAAGCTGTTTCGCCTTCTTCGACTGTTTAAACAGACACCCCTCTGAAGCACTAAATTGAACATTAGTTAGTTCCTCAAATGAAGACAAATTAGTAGGAAATGTTTTCCTTTGTGTTTTTGTGAATTGGCTATATGTCAGACTAGTTACCACAGAGGTGGGAGAGGTTCTTTGAGTTTGGGAATCTTTGCCTCCTCCTAGTGGTCAGGAAAGATAATTCTTAGGTGCAATGGGTCATGGACTCTCACCACTATGAAAAAGAAATACATTTATCAGGTTAGTATACATCCTGTTTTAACTCACCCATTTGTTTAATAGTATTACATTTTATTTATATATGTCTTCTAATGCAAGATGATTTGGATGATTCACCTTTCAAACAAAGAAGTCTGCAGATTATTGTGTGTCTAATTACATCTGACAAAATTAGTTTTTCCTTTAAAAAGAAATGCGTAAAGTAGTGCGTTAGGGCACACTAACAGGACAGATTTGTAGAATTACCTTGGTTGAGAGCAGGTTACTAATTATGGTTACTGTTCAGGTGATTCACCTGTGCTATAGTTCAGATTTCCTGAAAATCTGGCTGATCAGTGTACCCTGAGGACTGGAATTGGGACAAAAAGATTGTTATAGGGACAATGTATTGTAGATTTTATTTCCCTTAATGTTCCCGGTGATTTCTTATACCAGCTGTAGCGTATAAAATGTATGGGAAATTGCTTCCTTGGGATAATTTGGTTTTGCTCACTGAAACCACAACTTAATGAAATGGGCTGAGCTTGCCGGAAGAGCACAGCTCGTCATTTTCTCTGTTTGTATACAGAAGGATTAAGAGCAATTGGAAGATTAACTCTCCCACCCCTGGCTGGGAGTTTAATTTCTTCAGCTGCTTTCCTATAGCCATTACTGCAGTATTTAAAGTGCCAGTGTAGGTGACGGTTTCAGGAGGCGAAAGCAGCTATTTCATGTGACATAATAAAGGTAAAGTAGCTATTTGTATACAGTTTAATTCCCTCCAACAAATCAAATGGATCACTGGGTACACATTAAATTGAAGAAAGTGTTTACTTTTAGTTGTTGTTGGGTGTTTAGCTAGTAATAAGTGTGATCTTTCTATACAGTCCCAATATTAATGCTAGTTCCATCATATAAGTTCTACACAGTTCTTGGATCTGAGTAATTCACATTCTGAGGTTGTTTTTCTTCTTCTCTTTGCTTTGCTACCTTTACAACCTTTTCACATCTGACCTACATATTGCATTTTCAAGTACTCTCTGTGTACTATCTATAGTTCTGAGAAGGTGAATGCAAATTATTATGTTGAGATTTCTTAGTAAGTAAAGATACCTACTTTAAGAGTTCTCTAGATTCTCAAGTGTGTGTGTGTGTGTATATATATGTGTGTGTGTGTGTGTATATATGTGTGTGTGTGTGTGTGTATATATATATATATATATATATATATATATATATATATATATAATTTGCAATAAGATATGCACTCACCAGCAACCACAACCACTCCGTGCACGGCCAGTGTGAATCCAGAGGATAAGCAGCATGTAGAACAAACATGAAAGAACATGGGTTTAAAGCTGATATTATTATTATCATTCATTTGTATAGCGCCGTGGGGGGGGGTATACAATGACAAGGATTTGTGATAAAATACAAAACATAACAAAACTAAACAGATCTAGTACAGGAGGAAGAGGGCCCTGCTCCAGAGAGCTCACAGTCTACAGGTTTAGGGTGCAGAGACATAAGGTTGGGGTAGCTTGTTACATCGGTTGTAGTTGCAGCAGTGAGTCAGGCAGTTCATGTATTAGTTTGGTTCGGATGAAAGATAGAGGAGAGATGGTAAGTCTCTCTGAATAGGTGGGTTTTCAAGGAGCGTCTGAAGCTATACAAGGTTGGAGAAAGTCTTATGAAGCGGGGTAGAGAGTTCCAGAGGACAGGAGCAGCACGTGAGAAGTCTTGGAGACGGGAGTGGGATGTAGAGATAACAGGAGTGGTTGAGATGTAGGTTAGAGGTTGATCGAAGAGGATGGGATGGGGAATATTTCACGATGAGAGAGGAAATATAGTTGGGAGTTATATTGTTGAGTGCTTTGTAAGTTAGGGTTAATACTTTAAATTGTATTCTGGAGTGTATGGGGAGCCAGTGTAGACTGGCAGAGCAGCAGCTGATGCAGATCGTCGACTTAGGTGGATGAGTCTAGCAGAATCATTCATAATAGATTGGAGGAAGGAGAGGCGGTGTGACGAACCAAGGTTATCCAACCCTGCGCCAGTCACTTATTTGGCACAGAAATTGTTATCAGACCCCTTCTACTCTCACTAATTTGTCACAATCTAGCCAAACCAGACCAGCTTGTGATTTAGTACAGTGGGTACAAGGGTTAACAACACTCTCCAGTCTATACTAGACGTAAAAGAAATGCCCCAAAACTCCCCTTTAATGCCACCCACACTAAACTAACTACAATATCTCAGCTGCCACCACTTAAAATTTATTAAAGGGAAAATCCTAAGGAAAAACCCAGAATTACACATTAACTCTCTGAGTACAATTTAGCAGAAAATAACCTAAATTATACAGTTCTAATATTCCAGTCTCTTTCAGTAACGTGGTTCAATTATTAGACAAAGGCCAAACTTAATAAAAGGATTATTTATTATGCCAAAAATATTATGCACAATGCATTATTAATAAAAAGCTGTTACAAATAAAATGACACATTAGCAAACGGGTTAAAATAAAAAGGAGAAAAACAGACTGAATACTTTTCTAGTTCCAAGATCTGTGCCAGGGGCTGGCATGAAAGCAATGGTCCTTACCCTGTAGAGCAGCTCCCCTTGTAAGAATGACACTGTTACATGTTGAAACATCAAACTTTATACATATTTTCCATAGATCACGTTGCCTGACCACTCCCTCCTGGGCAGGCTAAAAAAAACCCCTGTCTTTATGACCTTCAATAAACTAAGTTTTTTGCCTGAAATTATAGAACCCATTATAATTTCTGATAGGCCACTCTATAGTCGGATATACTGACCGGTAATCTCTTGGTTTCATTGGGAGAATCAATTTGATACCAGATATGACAGATTTCCCTTCATTTAATGTCATAACAGTTTTAAACACATATATACATAATACCCATGTCCCTTTATTGACCTCCTCAGGATATGTGACTGAGGCCCTGTTTTCTATCATGTATTCTACTGACAGTCTAAGCCATAAAACTCTATCCTGTGTATCTCTGGAACTAAAAGCTTTGAGTGGCTTTATGACTCAATGTATACACAATAACATCTGGAGGAGTGAGCCTTAGAAACTTTTTATGAGGCTCCTGGCACTTCAAAGAAAACACAAAAAAACCCAGTACACAGCTATTTTTTTTAAAAAACAAACAACTGTTCTTAGTTCACAACTAAACAGAATTAACCCCTTAGCAGCTACATCCTGAGATATTCGTGACAGGCGGTGTTTTGGAAGGTCATTTAGAAGTAGATTGCAATAATCAATGCGTGACAAAAAGAGGGAATTAATTATTTCTTTCATGTAATTAGCAAGAGTCCATGAGCTAGTGACGTATGGGATATACATTCCTACCAGGAGGGGCAAAGTTTCCCAAACCTCAAAATGCTTATAAATACACCCCTCACCACACCCACAAATCAGTTTTACAAACTTTGCCTCCTATGGAGGTGGTGAAGTAAGTTTGTGCTAGATTCTACGTTGATATGCGCTCCGCAGCAAGTTGGAGCCCGGTTTTCCTCTCAGCGTGCAGTGAATGTCAGAGGGATGTGAGGAGAGTATTGCCTATTTGAATGCAGTGATCTCCTTCTACGGGGTCTATTTCATAGGTTCTCTGTTATCGGTCGTAGAGATTCATCTCTTACCTCCCTTTTCAGATCGACGATATACTCTTATATATACCATTTCCTCTACTGATTCTCGTTTCAGTACTGGTTTGGCTTTCTACAAACATGTAGATGAGTGTCCTGGGGTAAGTAAATCTTATTTTCTGTGACACTCTAAGCTATGGTTGGGCACTTTGTTTATAAAGTTCTAAATATATGTATTTAAACATTTATTTGCCTTGACTCAGAATGTTCAACATTCCTTATTTTTCAGACAGTCAGTTTCATATTTGGGATAATGCATTTCAAATTGATAATTTTTTTCTTACCTTCAAAAATTTGACTCTTTTTCCCTGTGGGCTGTTAGGCTCGCGGGGGCTGAAAATGCTTCATTTTATTGCGTCATTCTTGACGCAGACTTTTTTGGCGCAAAAAAAAAAAAAAAAAAATATTTTCCGTTTCCGGCGTCATACGTGTCGCCGGAAGTTGCGTCATTTTTTGACGTTATTTTGCGTCAAAGATGTCGGCGTTCCGGATGTTGCGTCATTTTTGGCGCCAAAAGCATTTAGGCGCCAAAAAATGTGGGCGTCTTTTTTGGCGCCAAAAAATATGGGCGTCACTTTTGTCTCCACATTATTTCAGTCTCATTTTTTATTGCTTCTGGTTGCTAGAAGCTTGTTCTTTGGCATTTTTTCCCATTCCTGAAACTGTCATTTAAGGAATTTGATCAATTTTGCTTTATATGTTGTTTTTTCTCTTACATATTGCAAGATGTCTCACGTTGCATCTGAGTCAGAAGATACTACAGGAAAATCGCTGTCTAGTGCTGGATCTACCAAAGCTAAGTGTATCTGCTGTAAACTTTTGGTAGCTATTTCTCCGGCTGTTGTTTGTACTAATTGTCATGACAAACTTGTTAATGCAGATAATATTTCCTTTAGTAAAGTACCATTGTCTGTTGCAGTTCCCTCAACATCTAAGGTGCAGAATGTTCCTGATAACATAAGAGATTTTGTTTCTGAATCCATCAAGAAGGCTATGTCTGTTATTTCTCCTTCTAGTAAACATAAAAAATCTTTTAAAACTTCTCTCCCTACAGATGAATTTTTAAATGTACATCATCATTCTGATTCTGATGACTCTTCTGGTTCAGAGGATTCTGTCTCAGAGATTGATGTTGATAAATCTTCATATTTATTTAAAATGGAATTTATTCGTTCTTTACTTAAAGAAGTACTAATTGCTTTAGAAATAGAGGATTCTGGTCCTCTTGATACTAATTCTAAACGTTTAGATAAAGTATTTAAATCTCCTGTGGTTATTCCAGAAGTTTTTCCTGTTCCTAATGCTATTTCTGAAGTAATTTCCAAAGAATGGGATAAATTGGGTAATTCTTTTACTCCTTCTAAACGTTTTAAGCAATTATATCCTGTGCCGTCTGACCGATTAGAATTTTGGGACAAGATCCCTAAAGTTGATGGGGCTATTGCTACTCTTGCTAAACGTACTACTATTCCTACGTCAGATGGTACTTCGTTTAAGGATCCTTTAGATAGGAAAATTGAATCCTTTCTAAGAAAAGCTTATCTGTGTTCAGGTAATCTTCTTAGACCTGCTATATCATTGGCTGATGTTGCTGCAGCTTCAACTTTTTGGTTGGAAACTTTAGCGCAACAAGTAACAGATCATGATTCTCATGATATTATTATTCTTCTTCAGCATGCTAATAATTTTATCTGTGATGCCATTTTTGATATTATCAGGGTTGATGTCAGGTTTATGTCTCTAGCTATTTTAGCTAGAAGGGCTTTATGGCTTAAAACTTGGAATGCTGATATGGCTTCTAAATCAACTCTACTTTCCATTTCTTTCCAGGGTAACAAATTATTTGGTTCTCAGTTGGATTCTATTATCTCAACTGTTACTGGTGGGAAAGGAACTTTTTTACCACAGGATAAAAAATCTAAGGGTAAAAACAGGGCTAATAATCGTTTTCGTTCCTTTCGTTTCAACAAAGAACAAAAGCCTAATCCTTCATCCTCAGGAGCAGTTTCAGTTTGGAAACCATCTCCAGTCTGGAATAAATCCAAGCCTGCTAGAAAGCCAAAGCCTGCTTCTAAGTCCACATGAAGGTGTGGCCCTCATTCCAGCTCAGCTGGTAGGGGGCAGGTTACGTTTTTTCAAAGAAATTTGGATCAATTCTGTTCACAATCTTTGGATTCAGAATATTGTTTCAGAAGGGTACAGAATTGGTTTCAAGTTGAGACCTCCTGCAAAGAGATTTTTTCTTTCCCGTGTCCCAGTAAATCCAGTGAAAGCTCAAGCATTTCTGAAATGTGTTTCAGATCTAGAGTTGGCTGGAGTAATTATGCCAGTTCCAGTTCCGGAACAGGGGATGGGGTTTTATTCAAATCTCTTCATTGTACCAAAGAAGGAGAATTCCTTCAGACCAGTTCTGGATCTAAAAATATTGAATCGTTATGTAAGGATACCAACATTCAAGATGGTAACTATAAGGACTATCCTGCCTTTTGTTCAGCAAGGGAATTATATGTCCACAATAGATTTACAGGATGCATATCTGCATATTCCGATTCATCCAGATCATTATCAGTTCCTGAGATTCTCTTTTCTGGACAAGCATTACCAGTTTGTGGCTCTGCCGTTTGGCCTAGCTACAGCTCCAAGAATTTTTACAAAGGTTCTCGGTGCCCTTCTGTCTGTAATCAGAGAACAGGGTATTGTGGTATTTCCTTATTTGGACGATATCTTGGTACTTGCTCAATCTTTACATTTAGCAGAATCTCATACGAATCGACTTGTGTTGTTTCTTCAAGATCATGGTTGGAGGATCAATTTACCAAAAAGTTCATTGATTCCTCAGACAAGGGTAACCTTTCTGGGTTTCCAGTTAGATTCAGTGTCCATGACTCTGTCTTTAACAGACAAGAGACGTCTAAAACTGATTTCAGCTTGTCGAAACCTTCAGTCACAATCATTCCCTTCGGTAGCCTTATGCATGGAAATTCTAGGTCTTATGACTGCTGCATCGGACGCGATCCCCTTTGCTCGTTTTCACATGCGACCTCTTCAGCTTTGTATGCTGAATCAATGGTGCAAGGATTACACAAAGATATCTCAATTAATATCTTTAAAACCGATTGTTCAACACTCTCTAACATGGTGGACAGATCACCATCGTTTAATTCAGGGGGCTTCTTTTTTGCTTCCGACCTGGACTGTAATTTCAACAGATGCAAGTCTCACAGGTTGGGGAGCTGTGTGGGGATCTCTGACGGCACAAGGAGTTTGGGAATCTCAGGAGGTGAGATTGCCGATCAATATTTTGGAACTCCGTGCAATTTTCAGAGCTCTTCAGTTTTGGCCTCTTCTGAAGAGAGAATCGTTCATTTGCTTTCAGACAGACAATGTCACAACTGTGGCATACATCAATCATCAAGGAGGGACTCACAGTCCTCTGGCTATGAAAGAAGTATCTCGAATTCTGGTTTGGGCGGAATCCAGCTCCTGTCTAAACTCTGCGGTTCATATCCCAGGTATAGACAATTGGGAAGCGGATTATCTCAGTCGCCAAACGTTGCATCCGGGCGAATGGTCTCTTCACCCAGAGGTATTTCTTCAGATTGTTCAAATGTGGGAACTTCCAGAAATGGATCTGATGGCGTCTCATCTAAACAAGAAACTTCCCAGGTATCTATCCAGATCCCGGGATCCTCAGGCGGAGGCAGTGGATGCATTATCACTTCCTTGGAAGTATCATCCTGCCTATATCTTTCCGCCTCTAGTTCTTCTTCCAAGAGTAATCTCCAAGATTCTGAAGGAATGCTTGTTTGTTCTGCTGGTAGCTCCGGCATGGCCTCACAGGTTTTGGTATGCGGATCTTGTCCGGATGGCTTCTTGCCAACCGTGGACTCTTCCGTTAAGACCAGACCTTCTGTCGCAAGGTCCTTTTTTCCATCAGGATCTCAAATCCTTAAATTTAAAGGTATGGAGATTGAACGCTTGATTCTTGGTCAAAGAGGTTTCTCTGACTCTGTGATTAATACTATGTTACAGGCGCGTAAATCTGTATCTAGAGAGATATATTATAGAGTCTGGAAGACCTATATTTCTTGGTGTCTTTCTCATCATTTTTCTTGGCATTCTTTTAGAATACCGAGAATTTTACAGTTTCTTCAGGATGGTTTAGATAAGGGTTTGTCCGCAAGTTCCTTGAAAGGTCAAATCTCTGCTCTTTCTGTTCTTTTTCACAGAAAGATTGCTATTCTTCCTGATATTCATTGTTTTGTACAAGCTTTGGTTCGTATAAAACCTGTCATTAAGTCAATTTCTCCTCCTTGGAGTTTGAATTTGGTTCTGGGGGCTCTTCAAGCTCCTCCGTTTGAACCTATGCATTCATTGGATATTAAATTACTTTCTTGGAAAGTTTTGTTCCTTTTGGCAATCTCTTCTGCCAGAAGAGTTTCTGAATTATCTGCTCTTTCTTGTGAGTCTCCTTTTCTGATTTTTCATCAGGATAAGGCGGTGTTGCGAACTTCTTTTGAATTTTTACCTAAAGTTGTGAATTCCAACAACATTAGTAGAGAAATTGTGGTTCCTTCATTATGTCCTAATCCTAAGAATTCTAAGGAGAAATCGTTGCATTCTTTGGATGTTGTTAGAGCTTTGAAATATTATGTTGAAGCTACTAAGTCTTTCCGAAAGACTTCTAGTCTATTTGTTATCTTTTCCGGTTCTAGAAAAGGCCAGAAAGCTTCTGCCATTTCTTTGGCATCTTGGTTGAAATCTTTAATTCATCTTGCCTATGTTGAGTCGGGTAAAACTCCGCCTCAGAGGATCACAGCTCATTCTACTAGGTCAGTTTCTACTTCCTGGGCGTTTAGGAATGAAGCTTCGATTGATCAGATTTGCAAAGCAGCAACTTGGTCCTCTTTGCATACTTTTACTAAATTCTACCATTTTGATGTATTTTCTTCTTCTGAAGCAGTTTTTGGTAGAAAAGTACTTCAGGCAGCGGTTTCAGTTTGAATCTTCTGCTTATGTTTTTCATTAAACTTTATTTTGGGTGTGGATTATTTTCAGCAGGAATTGGCTGTCTTTATTTTATCCCTCCCTCTCTAGTGACTCTTGTGTGGAAAGATCCACATCTTGGGTAGTCATTATCCCATACGTCACTAGCTCATGGACTCTTGCTAATTACATGAAAGAAAACATAATTTATGTAAGAACTTACCTGATAAATTCATTTCTTTCATATTAGCAAGAGTCCATGAGGCCCGCCCTTTTTTTGTGGTGGTTATGATTTTTGTATAAAGCACAATTATTCCAATTCCTTATTTTATATGCTTTCGCACTTTTTTATCACCCCACTTCTTGGCTATTCGTTAAACTGATTTGTGGGTGTGGTGAGGGGTGTATTTATAGGCATTTTGAGGTTTGGGAAACTTTGCCCCTCCTGGTAGGAATGTATATCCCATACGTCACTAGCTCATGGACTCTTGCTAATATGAAAGAAATGAATTTATCAGGTAAGTTCTAACATAAATTATGTTTTTTGCACACAGACAGCCTCAAACCTTTTCTATGCTTGGTTTTTTTTTATCATGCGATATTACCCCACCCCTTTTTGTTTTGTACCATCACTGACGAATTGGATAGCCCTTACAGATCCTTGCCCCTTCTGATTGGACAACCTGGGATATATGGTTGTTAGGGAAAAATGCATCTTTGTTAGCAACCAATTGTTTTTTGGTTGTAATTCTTGCATCGCAACACCGGGTTTTGCCATCGGAGGGCAGCATGACAAACAAACAGATTCATTCCTATTTCTAACATTTTTAACAATTTAATACATTTTTATAAAGTGATCATTTATCAAACCATAACTTTTTGCATCAATCACAACCTAAATTCCAGACAGGGTAGCATCATGTCAATTTCTTGATTATTTTAATATGAAACATCAAATTCTTTTTAATATCATATTACATTAAAGTAATTTATATTGCTAACTATTCCAAAATGAATAGCATTTAAAAGCCTGATATATATTCATACAAATACAGCATGTTTTATATTCAGTACTGCACTGTATCCCAACATGAATACAATACATTTCATATTTCTAATAAATCTTGAATGCATGAATCTTGTCTATGCAGAATCTGAAACGAAAATAATAGGTCTGTTTTTATGATTAAGGACCTCTTGTTTTCCTGTGAAACAAAGGGAAAATTTGTCAAATATGTATAAATCTATTTGCAGCATTTATCTAAATTGTTACTATTAATCATTGCTGTTTAGGTCCACTAAATATCCATTCCTATGCTGTATTTTAACAAGGGGTTTAAAAGTATAATTTAGAACCTGTGTTTTTAGCTGGTCAAATTTTTACTGCCTCAATACACAGGCAGGAACTAATTAACAAGTCTATGCTAATCACTATGTAGTCATAATTTCACTTGTTTATTTGATTTTTGGCCCAGAATGTTGTCTCCATACACAGCAGGGATCATTTCTTTCATGTAATTAGCAAGAGTCCATGAGCTAGTGACGTATGGGATATACATTCCTACCAGGAGGGGCAAAGTTTCCCAAACCTCAAAATGCCTATAAATACACCCCTCACCACACCCACAAATCAGTTTTTACAAACTTTGCCTCCTATGGAGGTGGTGAAGTAAGTTTGTGCTAGATTCTACGTTGATATGCGCTCCGCAGCAAGTTGGAGCCCGGTTTTCCTCTCAGCGTGCAGTGAATGTCAGAGGGATGTGAGGAGAGTATTGCCTATTTGAATGCAGTGATCTCCTTCTACGGGGTCTATTTCATAGGTTCTCTGTTATCGGTCGTAGAGATTCATCTCTTACCTCCCTTTTCAGATCGACGATATACTCTTATATATACCATTACCTCTACTGATTCTCGTTTCAGTACTGGTTTGGCTTTCTACAAACATGTAGATGAGTGTCCTGGGGTAAGTATATTTTATTTTTTTGTGACACTCTAAGCTATGGTTGGGCACTTTGTTTATAAAGTTCTAAATATATGTATTTAAACATTTATTTGCCTTGACTCAGAATGTTCAACATTCCTTATTTTTCAGACAGTCAGTTTCATATTTGGGATAATGCATTTCAAATTGATAATTTTTTTCTTACCTTCAAAAAATTTGACTCTTTTTCCCTGTGGGCTGTTAGGCTCGCGGGGGCTGAAAATGCTTAATTTTATTGCGTCATTCTTGACGCAGACTTTTTTGGCGCAAAAAATCTTTTCCATTTCCGGCGTCATACGTGTCGCCGGAAGTTGCGTCATTTTTTGACGTTATTTTGCGTCAAAGATGTCGGCGTTCCGGATGTTGCGTCATTTTTGGCGCCAAAAGCATTTAGGCGCCAAAAAATGTGGGCGTATTTTTTGGCGCCAAAAAATATGGGCGTCATTTTTGTCTCCACATTATTTCAGTCTAGTTTTTTCATTGCTTCTGGTTGCTAGAAGCTTGTTCTTTGGCATTTTTTCCCATTCCTGAAACTGTCATTAAGGAATTTGATCAATTTTGCTTTATATGTTGTTTTTTCTCTTACATATTGCAAGATGTCTCACGTTGCATCTGAGTCAGAAGATACTACAGGAAAATCGCTGTCTAGTGCTGGATCTACCAAAGCTAAGTGTATCTGCTGTAAACTTTTGGTAGCTATTTCTCCGGCTGTTGTTTGTACTAATTGTCATGACAAACTTGTTAATGCAGATAATATTTCCTTTAGTAAAGTACCATTGTCTGTTGCAGTTCCCTCAACATCTAAGGTGCAGAATGTTCCTGATAACATAAGAGATTTTGTTTCTGAATCCATCAAGAAGGCTATGTCTGTTATTTCTCCTTCTAGTAAACATAAAAAATCTTTTAAAACTTCTCTCCCTACAGATGAATTTTTAAATGTACATCATCATTCTGATTCTGATGACTCTTCTGGTTCAGAGGATTCTGTCTCAGAGATTGATGTTGATAAATCTTCATATTTATTTAAAATGGAATTTATTCGTTCTTTACTTAAAGAAGTACTAATTGCTTTAGAAATAGAGGATTCTGGTCCTCTTGATACTAATTCTAAACGTTTAGATAAAGTATTTAAATCTCCTGTGGTTATTCCAGAAGTTTTTCCTGTTCCTAATGCTATTTCTGAAGTAATTTCCAAAGAATGGGATAAATTGGGTAATTCTTTTACTCCTTCTAAACGTTTTAAGCAATTATATCCTGTGCCGTCTGACCGATTAGAATTTTGGGACAAGATCCCTAAAGTTGATGGGGCTATTGCTACTCTTGCTAAACGTACTACTATTCCTACGTCAGATGGTACTTCGTTTAAGGATCCTTTAGATAGGAAAATTAAATCCTTTCTAAGAAAAGCTTATCTGTGTTCAGGTAATCTTCTTAGACCTGCTATATCATTGGCTGATGTTGCTGCAGCTTCAACTTTTTGGTTGGAAACTTTAGCGCAACAAGTAACAGATCATGATTCTCATGATATTATTATTCTTCTTCAGCATGCTAATAATTTTATCTGTGATGCCATTTTTTGATATTATCAGGGTTGATGTCAGGTTTATGTCTCTAGCTATTTTAGCTAGAAGGGCTTTATGGCTTAAAACTTGGAATGCTGATATGGCTTCTAAATCAACTCTACTTTCCATTTCTTTCCAGGGTAACAAATTATTTGGTTCTCAGTTGGATTCTATTATCTCAACTGTTACTGGTGGGAAAGGAACTTTTTTACCACAGGATAAAAAATCTAAGGGTAAAAACAGGGCTAATAATCGTTTTCGTTCCTTTCGTTTCAACAAAGAACAAAAGCCTAATCCTTCATCCTCAGGAGCAGTTTCAGTTTGGAAACCATCTCCAGTCTGGAATAGATCCAAGCCTGCTAGAAAGCCAAAGCCTGCTTCTAAGTCCACATGAAGGTGTGGCCCTCATTCCAGCTCAGCTGGTAGGGGGCAGGTTACGTTTTTTTCAAAGAAATTTGGATCAATTCTGTTCACAATCTTTGGATTCAGAATATTGTTTCAGAAGGGTACAGAATTGGTTTCAAGTTGAGACCTCCTGCAAAGAGATTTTTTCTTTCCCGTGTCCCAGTAAATCCAGTGAAAGCTCAAGCATTTCTGAAATGTGTTTCAGATCTAGAGTTGGCTGGAGTAATTATGCCAGTTCCAGTTCCGGAACAGGGGATGGGGTTTTATTCAAATCTCTTCATTGTACCAAAGAAGGAGAATTCCTTCAGACCAGTTCTGGATCTAAAAATATTGAATCGTTATGTAAGGATACCAACTTTCAAGATGGTAACTATAAGGACTATTCTGCCCTTTGTTCAGCAAGGGAATTATATGTCCACAATAGATTTACAGGATGCATATCTGCATATTCCGATTCATCCAGATCATTATCAGTTCCTGAGATTCTCTTTTCTGGACAAGCATTACCAGTTTGTGGCTCTGCCGTTTGGCCTAGCTACAGCTCCAAGAATTTTTACAAAGGTTCTCGGTGCCCTTCTGTCTGTAATCAGAGAACAGGGTATTGTGGTATTTCCTTATTTGGACGATATCTTGGTACTTGCTCAATCTTTACATTTAGCAGAATCTCATACGAATCGACTTGTGTTGTTTCTTCAAGATCATGGTTGGAGGATCAATTTACCAAAAAGTTCATTGATTCCTCAGACAAGGGTAACCTTTCTGGGTTTCCAGTTAGATTCAGTGTCCATGACTCTGTCTTTAACAGACAAGAGACGTCTAAAACTGATTTCAGCTTGTCGAAACCTTCAGTCACAATCATTCCCTTCGGTAGCCTTATGCATGGAAATTCTAGGTCTTATGACTGCTGCATCGGACGCGATCCCCTTTGCTCGTTTTCACATGCGACCTCTTCAGCTTTGTATGCTGAATCAATGGTGCAAGGATTACACAAAGATATCTCAATTAATATCTTTAAAACCGATTGTTCAACATTCTCTAACATGGTGGACAGATCACCATCGTTTAATTCAGGGGGCTTCTTTTTTGCTTCCGACCTGGACTGTAATTTCAACAGATGCAAGTCTCACAGGTTGGGGAGCTGTGTGGGGATCTCTGACGGCACAAGGAGTTTGGGAATCTCAGGAGGTGAGATTGCCGATCAATATTTTGGAACTCCGTGCAATTTTCAGAGCTCTTCAGTTTTGGCCTCTTCTGAAGAGAGAATCGTTCATTTGCTTTCAGACAGACAATGTCACAACTGTGGCATACATCAATCATCAAGGAGGGACTCACAGTCCTCTGGCTATGAAAGAAGTATCTCGAATTTTGGTTTGGGCGGAATCCAGCTCCTGTCTAATCTCTGCGGTTCATATCCCAGGTATAGACAATTGGGAAGCGGATTATCTCAGTCGCCAAACGTTGCATCCGGGCGAATGGTCTCTTCACCCAGAGGTATTTCTTCAGATTGTTCAAATGTGGGAACTTCCAGAAATAGATCTGATGGCGTCTCATCTAAACAAGAAACTTCCCAGGTATCTGTCCAGATCCCGGGATCCTCAGGCGGAGGCAGTGGATGCATTATCACTTCCTTGGAAGTATCATCCTGCCTATATCTTTCCGCATCTAGTTCTTCTTCCAAGGGTAATCTCCAAGATTCTGAAGGAATGCTCGTTTGTTCTGCTGGTAGCTCCGGCATGGCCTCACAGGTTTTGGTATGCGGATCTTGTCCGGATGGCCTCTTGCCAACCGTGGACTCTTCCGTTAAGACCAGACTTTCTGTCGCAAGGTCCTTTTTTCCATCAGGATCTAAAATCCTTAAATTTAAAGGTATGGAGATTGAACGCTTGATTCTTGGTCAAAGAGGTTTCTCTGACTCTGTGATTAATACTATGTTACAGGCTCGTAAATCTGTATCTAGAGAGATATATTATAGAGTCTGGAAGACTTATATTTCTTGGTGTCTTTCTCATCATTTTTCTTGGCATTCTTTTAGAATACCGAGAATTTTACAGTTTCTTCAGGATGGTTTAGATAAAGGTTTGTCCGCAAGTTCCTTGAAAGGACAAATCTCTGCTCTTTCTGTTCTTTTTCACAGAAAGATTGCTGTTCTTCCTGATATTCATTGTTTTGTACAAGCTTTGGTTCGTATAAAACCTGTCATTAAGTCAATTTCTCCTCCTTGGAGTTTGAATTTGGTTCTGGGAGCTCTTCAAGCTCCTCCGTTTGAACCTATGCATTCATTGGACATTAAATTACTTTCTTGGAAAGTTTTGTTCCTTTTGGCAATCTCTTCTGCCAGAAGAGTTTCTGAATTATCTGCTCTTTCTTGTGAGTCTCCTTTTCTGATTTTTCATCAGGATAAGGCGGTGTTGCGAACTTCTTTTGAATTTTTACCTAAAGTTGTGAATTCCAACAACATTAGTAGAGAAATTGTGGTTACTTCATTATGTCCTAATCCTAAGAATTCTAAGGAGAAATCGTTGCATTCTTTGGATGTTGTTAGAGCTTTGAAATATTATGTTGAAGCTACTAAGTCTTTCCGAAAGACTTCTAGTCTATTTGTTATCTTTTCCGGTTCTAGAAAAGGCCAGAAAGCTTCTGCCATTTCTTTGGCATCTTGGTTGAAATCGTTAATTCATCTTGCCTATGTTGAGTCGGGTAAAACTCCGCCTCAGAGGATTACAGCTCATTCTACTAGGTCAGTTTCTACTTCCTGGGCTTTTAGGAATGAAGCTTCGGTTGATCAGATTTGCAAAGCAGCAACTTGGTCCTCTTTGCATACTTTTACTAAGTTCTACCATTTTGATGTATTTTCTTCTTCTGAAGCAGTTTTTGGTAGAAAAGTACTTCAGGCAGCGGTTTCAGTTTGAATCTTCTGCTTATGTTTTTCATTAAACTTTATTTTGGGTGTGGATTTTTTTCAGCAGGAATTGGCTGTCTTTATTTTATCCCTCCCTCTCTAGTGACTCTTGCGTGGAAAGATCCACATCTTGGGTAGTCATTATCCCATACGTCACTAGCTCATGGACTCTTGCTAATTACATGAAAGAAAACATAATTTATGTAAGAACTTACCTGATAAATTCATTTCTTTCATATTAGCAAGAGTCCATGAGGCCCACCCTTTTTTTGTGGTGGTTATGATTTTTTTGTATAAAGCACAATTATTCCAATTCCTTATTTTTTATGCTTTCGCACTTTTTTCTTATCACCCCACTTCTTGGCTATTCGTTAAACTGATTTGTGGGTGTGGTGAGGGGTGTATTTATAGGCATTTTGAGGTTTGGGAAACTTTGCCCCTCCTGGTAGGAATGTATATCCCATACGTCACTAGCTCATGGACTCTTGCTAATATGAAAGAAATGAATTTATCAGGTAAGTTCTTACATAAATTATGTTTTTACAAGTAGTTGTAAAAAGTTATAATTTCTTGAACATGTTTGTAGCTTCAAACATACTCACAGACGGATCGGCTACACCTTGGGCAGGAAACCCATATATGGGCATGACTTTTGAGGCTCCATCATGTTAATTTCCATTTCCTTGAAATTGTGAGCATCTCATTAAGTCTCAAAGACAGATCCCAGACACGCCCTCCCCACTCACTGTATGGGGTCATCTATCTGACAATCTATTTTTCTTTTATATTACCTTTATGATTCATCCACAGATCTATTAAATAATAATAAGTATACCTGTATATATCATCTAATAATATTTCAAATACCTTGACAGAGTAGTGGCCTTTTGCTTTAGTTGATAACAGGTCATTTGTTACTTTAGTAAGAGCGGTTTCTGTTGAGTGTTTAGGGAGGCAACCAGATTGTAGTGGATCAAGTAAAGAGTTGGTTGTGAGAAATTGAGTTAGACCATTATAAACTAGTTGTTCCAATAATTTTGAAGCAAAAGGAAGTAAGGAGAACGGTCGATAGTTAGAAGGGTTGGAAGAGATAAGCGAGGGCATTTTTTAGGATTGGTATGATTGACGCATGCTTGAATGTATTAGGAAATGTGCCAGCGGTGAGAGATTGGTTAAAGAGATAAGTTAGGGAAGGGGTTAATGAAGCAGAGAGAGAGGGAAGATATTTGCATACAATTTACTTTACATATTTAAAGCTGATGTATTACTGTTGTTTAGCAGTATTGGTTATGGAGAATTCACACCAGGGCTTAAAGGGATTGTAAACACCAAAAATGTTATTGTTTAAAAAGATAGATTATCCCTTTATTTACCATTCCAACACTGTTATAGAAATATACTTTTTACCTCTGTAATTACCTTGTATCTAAGCTTCTGCTGACTGCCTCCTTATCTCAGATCTTTTGACAGACTTGCATGTCAGGCAATTAGTATTGACTCATAAATAACTTCACGTGCATGAGCACAATGTTATCTATATGAAACACATGAACGCCCTCTAGCTGTGAAAAAATGTCAAATGCATTCAGATTAGAGGCGGCCTTCAAGGGCTTAGAAATTAGCATATGAGCCTACCTAGGTTTAGTTTCCAACTAAGAATAACAAGAGAACGAAGCAAATTTGATGATAAAAGTAAACTAGAAAGTTGTTTAAAATGACATACCATATCTGAATCATGAAAGTTTAGTTTGGACTTTATTGTCCCTTTTAAGATAAATACTTTCTTTCATGTAATTGGCAAGAGTCTATGAGCTTGTGACGTATGGGATATACAATCCTACCAGGAGGGGCAAAGTTTCCCAAACCTCAAAATGCCTATAAATACACCCCTCACCACACCCACAATTCAGTTTTACAAACTTTGCCTCCTATGGAGGTGGTGAAGTAAGTTTGTGCTAGATTTCTACGTTGATATGCGCTTCTCAGCGTTTTGAAGCCCGATTCTTCTCAGAGTACAGTGAATGTCAGAGGGATGTGAAGGGAGTATCACCTATTGAATGTAATGGTTTTCCTCAAAGAGGATCTATTTCATAGGTTCTCTGTTATCGGTCGTAGAGATTCATCTCCTACCTCCCTTTTCAGATCGACAATATACTCTCATATTCCATTACCTCTACTGATAACCGTTTCAGTACTGGTTTGGCTATATGTGGATGGGTGTCTTTTGGTAAGTATGTTTTCATTGCTTAAGACGCTCTCAGCTATGGTTTGGCACTTTATGTATTTGTATAAAGTTCTAAATATATTTATTGTTCTTATATTTGCCATGATTCAGGTTTTCAGTATATTTCCTTTTGCAGACTGTCAGTTTCATATCTGGGAAATGTTTTTTTATGAAAAATGTATTTCTTACCTGGGGTATAGTCTCTTTTTCAAATTGACTTTTATTTTTTAAATTCGCGGGCAGCATTAGGCTCACGAGGGCGCAAAATCCCAAAGTTTATTGCTTCATTCTTGGCACAAGATTTTTTTTGTCACAAAGTTACGTTCGTTGACGCAAATTCATTATTTCCGGCGTCTTAGTTGACACTGAGTCCTTCACAAGGTTGCGTCATCTATGACGCGAGTGTGTCATTTTCGGACATTTTTGGCTCCAAAAAATATTTTTATATTTGTTGTGCGTCATACTTGGCGTCTAATATTTTCATTATTTAAGACCCCATTTCTATTTGCCTCTTGCCTTTTTCTATGTCAGAGGGCTATGATGTTTGCATTTTTTCCCATTCTTGAAACTGCCATATAAGGAAATTGATCATTTCTTCTACAAGATACGACGAGTCCACGGATTCATTCTTTACTTGTGGGATATTATCCTCCTGCTAACAGGAAGTGGCAAAGAGCACCACAGCAGAGCTGTCTATATAGATCCTCCCTTGACTCCACCCCCCAGTCATTCTCTTTGCCTACTCTAAGTAATAGGAAGGGTAAAGTGAAAGAGGTAATAAAATTATAGTTTTTCTTCAAGCAAGACTTTTTTATTTTAAATGGTACCGGTGAGTGCTATTTTTTCCCAGGCAGCAGATGGATGAAAATTTCTGCCTGGAGACTGATAATCTTAGCAGTTGTCACTAAGATCCAGAGAAGTTCCCACAGAATGGCTGAGGAGTACTTAAGAAACTTCAGTGTGAGGAACGTTTTTCATGCTACAAGCATTGAGGTATGTTCAGTCATTTTTTTCTGGAGAGACTGTTATTTCAGAATTGGCTGACAGTATTCCCATAAGAGAAGGGGTAAGCAGTAATCCTAATGTGAAAGAGAAGGGTATTACTGGGACCTGTATGTTGGGCTGAAAAAATGGTTGACACTGATGGCATAATGTTCGTTGGGCAAACGATCTTATGTTTGGCAATTAACGTTTTTTGTGTGAAGCAAACGTTTTTATTATAATGGCTGGAGGGTGCACATGGCTTATTTTAGACCTGGGTATATTGAAACCCACATGGCTAGGTTTTAGACCACTTTGTAGCTTTTGTTTTGCTAGGCTGTGAGACATCAATGTAGATGGGCGGGGCCTATTTTTGCGCCTCAGTTGTGCAGTTGAATTCCCCATGCAAACAGCAAGCTCCAGCTCCGGTGGGCCTCAAAGGAAGGATTGGGCCTAATTGAAGTGTTAAACTGGTTTTACAGACCCCTGAGGGCAGGTAGGACACATATATCCTAAAATTGGGGTAATTTTATCATTTTAAAGCAGTTTTGGAAAATTTGTACGCTTTTTTCTCTTAAAGGCGCAGTACCGTTTTTCAGATTATTTTTTTCACTAAATAAAGTGTTTTCGAGCCAGTTTGTGGTCATTACTAGCCTGTGTTAACATGTCTGACATTGAGGAAAGCCAATGTTCCATGTGTTTAGAAGGCATTGTGGAACCCCCACTTCAAATGTGTCCCTCATGTCCTGAAAGGGCCTTACATTGCAAAGAACATATTTTAGCTGATAAAAGTATGTCTCAGGATGATTCTCAGTCTGAAGAGAATCAGGTTATGCCATCACAACCTTTAACGCCCGCTCAAGCGACACCAAATACTTCTAGTGCGTCTAATTCTTTTACCCTGCAGGATATGGATGCAGTAATGTCTACTACCCTTACAGAGGTATTGTCTAAACTGCCAGGTTTACAGGGTAAGCGCAGTAGGTCAGGTGTTAGAGTAAATGCTGAGCCCTCTGACGCTTTATTGGCCATCTCCGATGTACCCTCACAGTGTTCTGAGTTGGGGGTGGGGGATTTACTGTCTGAGGGAGAGCTTTCAGACTCTGATGTGACGGCCTTTAAGATTAAGCTTGAACACCTCCGCTTGTTACTCCGGGAGGTTTTAGCGACTCTGAATGATTGTGACCCTATTGTAATACCACCAGAGAAATTGTGTAAAATTGATAAATATCTAGAAGAACCTACTTACACTAATGTTTTTCCGGTCCCTAGAAGGATTTCGGACATTGTTACTAAGGAATGGGATAGACCAGGCATTCCGTTCTCTCCCCCTCCTACTTTTAAGAAAATGTTTCCCATATCTGACACCATTCGGGATTCCTGGCAGACGGTCCCTAAGGTGGAGGGAGCTATTTCTACCCTGGCTAAGCGTACAACTATACCTATTGAGGACAGTTGTGCTTTCAAAGATCCTATGGATAAAAAATTAGAGGGTCTGTTAAAGAAATTGTTTATTCATCAGGGTTTTCTTCTACAACCTATAGCGTGCATTGTTCCAGTAACTACTGCAGAAGCTTTTTGGTTTGAGGCTCTAGAGGAGTCTTTTAAGGTTGAGACCCCATTAGATGATATTTTGGATAGAATTAAGGCTCTCAAGCTAGCTAATTCTTTTATTACAAATGCCGCTTTTCAAATGGCTAAATTAGCGGCAAAGAATGCAGGCTTTGCCATTTTGGCGCGTAGATCGTTATGGCTTAAGTCTTGGTCTGCTGTCATCAAAGTCTAAGCTGTTAACTATTCCTTTCAAAGGTAAGACCCTATTCGTGCCTGAACTAAAGGAGATAATTTCCGACATTACTGGAGGTAAAGGCCATGGCCTTCCTCAGGACAAGACGGTTAAAATGAGGGCCAAACAAAATAATTTTCGTTCCTTTTGAAACTTTAAAGGAGGACCCTCTACTTCCTCCTCCGCCACAAAGCAGGAGGGGAATTTTGCACAATCCCAGTCAGTCTGGAGACCTAACCAGACCTGGAATAAAGGTAAACAGGCCAAGAAGCCTGCTGCTGCTACCAAGACAGCATGAAGGGGCAGCCCCCGATCCGGGACCGGATCTTGTAGGGGCAGACTTTCTCTCTTCGCTCATGGGCAAGGGACTTGGTATGCAGATGCAGATTTGGTTTAAATGTCATCTCTGCCACCGTGGAAACTGCCACTGAGACAGGACCTTCTCATTCAGGGTCCGTTCCAACATCCAAATCTAATTTTTCTGCAACTGACTGCCTGGAGATTGAACGCTTGATTTTATCTAAGCGGGGATTCTCTGAGTCGGTCATTGATACCTTGATTCAGGCTCGAAAACCTGTCACTAGGAAAATTTACCATAAGATATGGCGTAAATATCTTTATTGGTGCGAATCCAAAGGCTACTCATGGAGTAAGATCAGGATTCCTAGGATTTTGTCCTTTCTCCAAGAAGGATTGGAGAAGGGGTTATCAGCTAGTTCCTTAAAGGGACAAATTTCTGCTTTGTCTATCTTACTACACAAGCGTCTGGCAGATGTCCCAGACGTTCAGTCGTTTTGTCAGGCTTTGGTTAGAATCAAACCTGTGTTTAAACCTGTTGCTCTGCCATGAAGTTTGAATTTAGTTCTTAATGTTCTTCAAGGGGTTCCGTTTGAACCCATGCATTCCATAGATATTAAACTGCTATCTTGGAAAGTTCTGTTTTTAGTGGCTATCTCTTCTGCTCGAAGAGTTTCTGAGTTATCTGCGTTACAATGCGACTCGCCTTATCTTATATTCCATTCTGATAAGGTGGTTTTGCGCACTAAACCTGGATTCCTTCCTAAAGTTGTTTCAAATAAGAATATTAATCAGGAAATTGTTGTTCCTTCTCTGTGTCCTAGCCCTTCTTCTAAGAAGGAGCGTCTGTTACATAACTTGGACGTGGTTCGTGCCTTGAAGTTTTACTTGCAAGCGACCAAGGATTTCCGTCAAACATCTTCTCTATTTGTTGTCTATTTTGGAAAGCGTAGGGGGCAAAAAGCTACGGCTACCTCTCTTTCTTTTTGGCTGAAAAGCATCATCCGTTTGGCATAAGAGACTGCTGGACAGCAGCCTCCTGAAAAAATGACAGCTCATTCTACTAGAGCGGTGGCTTCCACATGGGCTTTTAAAAACGATGCTTCTGTTGAACAGATTTGTAAGGCTGCGACTTGGTCTTCCCTTCATACTTTTTCCAAATTTTACAAATTTGATACTTTTGCTTCTTCTGAGGCTATTTTTGGGAGAAAAGTTCTTCAAGCAGTGGTGCCTTCTGTTAAGGTATCTGTCTTGTCCCTCCCGTTCATCCGTGTCCTGTTGCTTTGGTATTGTATCCCACAAGTAAAGGATGAATCCGTGGACTCGTATCTTGTAGAAGAAAAGGAAATTTATGCTTACCTGATAAATTGATTTCTACGATACGACAAGTCCATGGCCCTCCCTGTCAATTTAAGACAGATTATATTATTTTTTGTTTAAAACTTCAGTCACCTCTGCAAGTTTTAGTTTCTCCTTTTACTTCCTATACCTTCAGTCGAATGACTGGGGGGTGGAGTCAAGGGAGGAGCTATATAGACAGCTCTGCTGTGGTGCTCTTTACCACTTCCTGTTAGCAGGAGGCTAATATCCCACAAGTAAAGGATGAATCCATGGACTCGTCGTATCGTAGAAGAAATCAATTTATCAGGTAAGCATAAATTTCCTTTTTGCTTTATATGTTGTTTTTTTCTCTTACATTTGCAAGATGTCTCAATCTGATCCTGTCTCACTGTTGGAACCCTGCTGTCTGATAACAGTTCTACCAAAGCTAAGTGCATTTGTTGTAAACTTGTGGCGGTTATACCTCCAGCTGTGGTTTGTAATAGTTGTCATGATAAACTTTTACATGTAGACAATGTATCCATCAGTAGTAGTTCATTACATGTTGCTGTTCCCTCAACATCTAATGCACAAGATATACCTGTAAGTTTAAGAGAATTTATTTCTGATTCTATTTAGAATGCTTTGTCTGCAATTCCGCCTTCTAATAAACATAAAAGGTCTTTTAAAACTTCTCATAAAGTTGATGAAATTTCAAATGACCGGCAACATGCTGAATTATCCTTCTCTGATGAGGATCTATCTGATTCTGAAGATCCTGTCTCAGATATTGACACTGACAAATCCTCTTATTTATTTAAAATGGAGTATATTCGTTTTTTGTTAAAAGAAGTGTTGATTACATTAGATATGGAGGAAACTAGTCCTCTTGATATTAAAACTAGTAAACATTTAAATTCTGTTTATAAACCTCCTGCGGTTATTCCAGAGGTTTTTCTTAGTTCCTGATGCTATTTCTGATATGATTTCTAAAGAATGGAATAGGCCTGGTACTTTTTATTCCTTCTTCAAGGTTTAAAAAATTGTATCCTTTGCCAGAAGTTAGATTGGAGTTTTGGGAAAAGATCCCCAAAGTTGATGGGGCTATCTCTACTCTTGCTAAATGTACTACTATTCCTACGGAAAATAGTACTTCTTTTAAAGATCCTTTAGATAGGAAGCTTGAATCTTATCTAAGGAAAGCTTATTTATATTCAGGTCATCTTCTTAGGCCTGCAATTTCTTTGGCTGATGTTGCAGCTGGTTCAACTTTTTGGTTGGAAACTTTAGCACAACAAGTATCGGATCATGATTTATCTAGCATTGTTAAGTTGATTCAACATGCTAATAATTTCATTTGTGATGCCATTTTTTTATATCATCAAAGTTTATGTTAAATCTGTCTTTAGCTATTTTAGCTAGAAGAGCTTCGTGGCTCAAATCTTGGAATGCTGATATGACTTCTAAGTCCAGATTGCCATCTCTTTCTTTCCAAGGTAATAAATTATTTGGTTCTCAGTTGGATTCAATAATTTCAACTGTCACTGGGGGGAAGGGCGTTTTTTGCCTCAGGATAACAGACCTAAGGATAAATCTAAAGCTTTTAACCGTTCTCGTTCCTTTCGACAAAATAAGGAACTGAATCCTAATCCTTTCCCCAAGGAATCTGTTTCCAATTGGAAGCCTTCTTCAAATTGGAATAAATCCAAGCCATTTAAGAGATCAAAGCCAGCCCCCAAGTCCGCATGAAGGTGCGGCCCTCATTCCAGCTCAGCTGGTAGGGGGCAGATTAAAATTTTTCAAAGATGTTTGGACCAATTCGGTCCAATATCATTGGATTCAGAGTATTGTCTCTCAGGGGTACAGAATAGGATTCAGAGTAAGACCGCCTGTGAGATTTTTTCTCTCATGCATTCCAGCAAACCCAGTAAAGGCTCAGGCTTTTCTGAAGTGTGTTTCAGACCTGGAGTTATCAGGGGTAATCATGCCAGTTCTGTTTCAGGAACAGGGTCTGGGGTTTTATTCAATTCTATTCATTGTCCCAAAGAAAGAAAATTAATTCAGACCAGTTCTGGATCTAAAGATTTTGAATCAATATGTAAGAGTACCAACTTTCAAAATGGTGACTATAAGGACTATTCTGCCTTTTGTTCAGCAAGGGCATTATATGTCCACGATAGACTTACAGGATGCATATCTTCATATTCTGATTCATCCGGATCACTATCAGTTCCTGAGATTCTCTTTTCTAGACAAGCATTACCAATTTGTTGCTCTTCCTTTTGGCCTAGCGACAGCTCCAAGAATCTTTTCAAAGGTTCTCAGTGCCCTACTCTCTTTAATCAGAGAGCGGGGTATTGCAGTGTTTCCTTATTTGGACGATTTCTTGGTACTCGCTCAGTCTTTACGTTCTGCAGAATCTCACACGAATCAACTAGTGTTGTTTTTCGAAGACATGGTTGGAGGATCAATTTACCAAAAAGTTTGTTGATTCCTCAGACAAAGGTAACCTTTTTAGGTTTCAGATAGATTCAGTGTCCATGACTTTGTCTCTAACAACAAGAGACATTTGAGACTGAAGGTTCCGACAGGCTGCAACCAATTTCAGTCATTCCCTTTAGTAGCTATGTGCATGGAGGTTTTAGGTCTCATGACTGCAGCATCGGACGCGATCCCCTTTTCTTGTTTTCATATGAGACCTCTCCAGCTTTATATGCTGAACCAGTGGTACAGGGATTATACAAGGATATTACAATTAATATCCTTAAATCCCAATGTTCGACTTTCTCTGACTTGGTGGTTAGATCACCATCGTATAATTCTAGGGGCCTCTTTCGTTCAACCTGGACTGTGATCACAACAGATGCGAGTCTTTCAGGTTGGGGAGCTGTTTGGGGATCTCTGACAGCACAAGGGGTTTGGAAATCTCAAGAGGCGAGATTACCAATCAATATTTTGGAACTCCGTGCGATTCTCAGGGCTCTTCAGTTTTGGCCTCTGTTGAAGAGAGAACCATTCATTTGTTTTCAGACAGACAATATCACAACTGTGGCATATGTCAATCATCAGGGTGGGACTCGCTGTCCTCAAGCTATGAAATAAGTATCTCGGATACTTGTTTGGGCGGAATCCAGCTCCTGTCTAATTTCTGCGATTTATATCCCAGGTATAGACAATTGGGAAGCGGATTATCTCAGTCCTCAGACTTTACATCCGGGAGAATGGTCTCTCCATCCAGATGTGTTTTCTCAAGTTGTTCAGATGTGGGGGCTTCCAGAAATAGATCAGATGGCATCTCATCTAAACAAAAAACTTCCCAGGCACCTGTCCAGGTCCAGGGATCCTCAGGTGGAAGCAGTGGATGCATTGACACTTCCTTGGTGTTATCAACCTGCTTATATTTTCCCGCCTTTAGTTCTTCCAAGAGTGATCTCCAAAATAATCATGGAGCAATTGTTTGTGCTGCTGGTGGCTCCAGCATGGCCTCACAGGTTTTGGTATGCAGATCTTGTTCGGATGTCCAGTTGCCAACCTTGGCCACTTCCATTAAGGCCAGACCTTCTATCTCAAGGTCCGTTTTTTCATCAGGATCTCAAATCATTAAATTTGAAGGCATGGAAATTGAACGCTTAGTCATAGAGGTTTCTCTGACTCAGTGATTAATACTATGTTGCAAGCTCGTAAATCTGTTTCTAGAAAGATTTATTATCGAGTTTAGAAGACTTACATTTCATGGTGTTCATAAATTCTCTTGGCATTCTTTTAGAATTCCTAGAATTTTACAGTTTCAGGATGGTTTGGATAAAGGTTTGTCTGCAAGTTCCTTGAAAGGACAAATCTCTGCTCTTTCTGTTTTATTTCACAGAAAGATTTCTAAACTTCCTGATATTCATTGTTTTGTGCAGGCTTTGGTTCGTATTAAGCCTGTCATTAAATCAATCTCTCCTCCTTGGAGTCTTAATTTGGTTTTGAAGGCTTTACAGGCTCCTCCATTTGAGCCTATGCATTCTTTGGACATTAAACTACTTTCTTGGAAAGTCTTGTTTCTTTTGGCCATCTCTTCTGCTAGAAGAGTTTCTAAATTATCCGCTCTCTTGTGAATCTCCTTTTCTGATTTTTCATCAGGATAAGGCAGTTTTGCGGACTAAATTTAAATTCTTACCTAAGGTTTTTGTTGTCCCTTCCTTGTGTCCTAATCCTAAGAATTCTTTGGAGAGATCTTTACATTCTTTGGATGTGGTGAGAGCTCTGAAATATTATGTTGAAGCTACTAAAGATTTCAGGAAGACTTCTAGTATATTTGTTATCTTTTCTGGTTCCAGGAAAGGTCAGAAGGCTTCTTCTGTTTCCTTGGCCTCGTGGTTAAAACTTTTGATTCATCAAGCCTATTTGGAGTCGGGTCAAGCCCACCTCAGAGAATTACAGCTCATTCTACTACATCAGTTTCCACTTCGTGGGCTTTTAAGAATGAAGCTTCAGTTGATCAGATTTGTGAAGCAGCAACTTGGTCTTCTTTCCATACATTTACTAAATTCTACCATTTTGACGTATTTGCTTCTTCAGAAGCAGTTTTTGGTAGAAAAGTTCTTCAGGCAGCTGTTTCAGTTTGATTTTTCTGCTTTTGATTTAAGTTTTTTCCTCTCATTTATGAGAATTAACTTATATTTTGGGTTGTGGTTTAATTTTTTCAGCGGAAAATGGCTGTTTTTATTTCTTTTACAAGATGCAACGAGTCCACGGATTTCATCGTTACTTATGGGATTTATCCTCCTGCTTACAGGAAGTGGCAAAGAGCACCACAGCAGAGCTGTAGATATAGCTCCTCCCTTCCCTCCACCCCCAGTCATTCTCTTTGCCTGTGTTAGTAATAGGAAGAGGTAAAGTGAGGTGTTAGTTTAGATTCTTCAATCCAAGAATTTTTTATTTTTCAATGGTACCTATGTGTGATATTTTTTATTCTGGGCAGCTTCTGGAGAACAATTGTGTGGGAACTAGTGGGGTTTTTACCCTCACTGCGCCTCCCCTTTTGGTGCTCTCTGGAGATGGTTTTAGTGAACTTGCCTAAGTCCCTTGTTATCCACAGGACCTCTGGAGGGGACAGCGGACCTCTGGACACTGTGAGTAGTTTCATGCTGTTACTCAGCATGGAGGTAGGTGCAGTTTTATTTCTGGGGCTTGCAGCAGATACTCAGAACTAACTGTACACTGTAAGGTATTGTTTAGAAGGACTCTATTAAAATGTTTTCCATTCACAGTATATATACCTTTCTTACACAAAATTGACATATATTGTTATGCTTCCCAGACATGCAGGAACATTTTAGTCAGGCACTGGGACATTAAGTTTCTATTTAATAGACGCTTCCCAGACAGTCAGGCTTTCCTTTTGCCCAGAAGCGCTGGGACATTTTTATTCCTGTTTTTAAAGATGATAATGGGAGTAAGAGTGGGCTTTGCCTTTATTGCATATTATGGCTGACGCTGGGGATGTAGGACTTGTGCATTACTATGTTAACTGTGGTTTTACACTCTTCTTCCCGGTTCTCCCGGGTTCCGGTTAGTTAACTCCCACGATGGGCGGGGCTTCACTTGCGCGCTTTTTTAGCGCTGTTACGTTTTTAGTCAGGTCCGGTTGTTGTGTTTCCTGTGCTGGCAGCTCCTGAGTGCGCTCTTCACAAGCGCTACAAGCAGTAGAGAGAGAGGAATGTTCTTTTAGCCAAGTGGATCACTGTTGTATGGGGGCAGGTAGGAGCCGCAGCGGAGCTGTGGCACGGTGACAAGAAGTTTATTTTTCTTTTCTAAGTTGATAAAGCTTGGCTAAATAAAATTGAATCATTATTAAAAGATTTATATTAAAGCACAGTACACAAATTTTATTAATATTTAAAGGAACAGTATCCTTTCTTATTTTACACTTTTAGAAGAGACCTGAGATTTTTTTGTACCTTGCATCTGTTACTATGGAAGACATGGAGCAAAGTACATGTCTCATGTGTTTGGATGCCATTGTGGAACCACCTGTCACACTATGTGAAGACTGTGTTGAGAGAGCTTTGCAATGTAAAGATAAATTGTTTTATAATAAAGATATGTCTAAAGATGATTCTCTAGCCAATGAGATTCAGGGTTTACCGCAATCTTCTCCCCAAGCGTCACAGCCTTTAATGCCCGCTCAAGCTGCGCCACCTGCAACGGCATCTGCTTCTTTCACCTTGCAGGATATGGCTGCAGTAATGTCATCTACCCTCACTGAGGTTTTGTCTAAGTTGCCAGTGTTGCAAGGCAAACGTAGCAGGGCAGAAACACAGGGGGTCCCTGTAGCTTCTGATGCCTTGATGGCTATTTCAGATTTACCCTCCCAATCCTCTGAATTGGAAGGTAAGGAGATTCTGTCTGAGGGAGAACTGTCTGATTCAGGTAGTGCATTGCCCCAAACAGATTCAGACATTTATGTCTTTTAGATTTAAGCTGGAGCACCTCCGACTGTTGGTTCGGGAGGTTTTAGCGACTCTGGACGATTGTGACTCAATTGTGGTCCCGCCAGAAAAATTGTGTAAGATGGAGAGATACCTGGAAGTCCCTGCTTACTCAGATACCTTTCCGGGTTCCTAAGAGAATTTCGGAGATTGTCTCCAAGGAATGGGAGAGGCCAGGTATCCCGTTCTCCCCTTCCTCTATGTTCAAGAAAATGTACCCTATACCTAACACCATGAAGGACTTTTGGCAAACAGTCCCTACGGTGGAGGGAGCTATTTCTACACTAGCTAAGCGTACAACTATTCCTATTGAAGACAGTTGGGCTTTCAAAGACCCTATGGATAAAAAATTAGAGGGTCTGCTGAAGAAGCTATTCGTTCATCAAGGTTTTCTCTTACAACCGACGGCCTGTATTGTACCAGTTACAACTGCGGCTGCCTTTTGGTTTGATGCCTTGGAAGAATCTCTGAAGACGGAGACTTCTTTAGAGGAAATAATGGATAGGATTAAGGCCCTAAAATTGGCCAATTCCTTCGTCACTGACGCCGCTTTTCAGATTGCTAAGTTAGCGGCTAAGAATGCAGGTTTGCCATTCTAGTGCGCTGAGCCTTGTGGTTAAAGTCTTGGTCTGCGGACGTGTCCTCTAAAACCAAGCTTTTATCTATTCCTTTCAAGGGGAAGACTCTATTCGGCCCTGACTTCAAGGAAATTATTTCTGACATTACAGGAGGTAAGGGCCATCTTTTACCTCAAGATAAAACATCTAAGCCGAGGGGTAGATAGAGTAATTTTTGTTCCTTTCGAAACTTCAAGGGAGTCCCCTCCTCCTCTTCCACTAAACAGGAAGGGAACTTTGCTCAAACCAAGTCCGTCTGGAGAATCAACCAGGCTTGGAACAAGGGTAAAGAACCCAAGAAGCCCGCTGCTGCCCCCAAGACAGCATGAAGGGGCGGCCCCCGATCCGGGACCGGATCTCGTAGGGGGCAGACTGTCTCTCTTTACCCAGGCTTGGATAAAAGATGTTCAAGATCCCTGGACACTGGAAATCGTGTCCCAAGGGTATCGACTGGAGTTCAAAAATTCTCTCCCAAGAGGGAGGTTTCTTCTTTCACAATTATCTGTAGACCAGACAAAAAGAGAGGCGTTCTTACGTTGTGTAAAAGAGCTCTCTACTATGGGAGTAATCCATCCCGTTCCAATACTGGAACAGGGACAGGGGTTTTACTCAAATCTTTTCGTGGTTCCCAAAATAGAGGGAACATTCAGACCCATTTTAGACCTCAAAAGTCTAAACCAGTTTCTAAGAGTCCCATCCTTCAAGATGGAGACTATCCGGACTATTCTTCCATTGATCCAGGAGGGTCAATATATGACTACCGTGGACTTAAAGGATGCATACCTTCACATTCCTATCCACAGAGATCATCACCAGTTTCTAAGATTTGCCTTTATGGACAAACATTTTCAGTTTGTGGCTCTACCCTTCGTACTGGCAACGGCTCCCAGGATCTTCACGAAGGTTCTAGGGTCTCTGCTAGCGGTTCTCAGACCGCGGGGCATTGCAGTGGCGCCTTCTCTGGACGATATTCTGATCCAGGCGCCGTCTTATCAACTAGCAAAGTCTCATACCGACATAGTTCTGTCTTTCCTAAGGACTCACGGGTGGAAGATGAATGTAGAAAAGAGTTCACTAATTCCACAGACAAGGGTTCCTTTCCTGGGAACTCTGATAGATTCTGTGTCCATGAAAATGTTCTTAACGGAGGTCAGAAAGTTGAAGATTCTGAACACATGCCGAGCTCTTCAGTCCAATCCTCGACCTTCAGTGGCCCAGTCCGTGGAAGTGATTGGATTGATGGTGGCAGCAATGGACATCATTCCATTTGCTCGTTTTCATCTCAGACCTCTACAACTGAACATGCTCAGACAGTGGAATGGAGATTATGCAAATTTGTCTGCTCAGATAGATCTGGACCTGGAGACAAGAGACTCTCTTCTTTGGTGGTTGTCACAGGATCATCTGTCCCAGGGGATGTGCTTCCGCAGACCATCATGGGTGATAGTGACAGGGGATGCCAGTCTACTAGGTTGGGGGGCGGTGTGGAATACCCTGAAGGCTCAGGGTGTGTGGACTCGATCAGAGTCTCTGCTCCCAATCAATATTTTGGAGTTGAGAGCGATATTCAATGCTCTTCAGGCTTGGCCTCAGTTAGCTTCGGCCAAATTCATCCGGTTTCAGTCGGACAACATCACGACTGTGGCTTACATCAATCATCAGGAAGGAACAAGGAGTTCCTTAGCGATGACAGAAGTATCCAAGATAATTCTGTGGGCGGAGACCCACTCTTGTTATCTGTCAGCAATATACATCCCAGGAGTGGACAACTGGGAAGCAGACTTTTTGAGTAGATAAACGTTTCATCCGGGGAAATGGGAACTCCATCCGGAGGTCTTTGCCACTCTGATTCTCAGGTGGGGCAGACCGGAATTGGATCTGATGGCGTCTCGTCAGAATGCCAAGCTCCCCAAGATACAGATCCAGATCCAGGGATCCTCAGGCCGAACTAATAGATGCCTTGGCAGTGCCTTGGTCGTTCAGCCTGGCTTATGTGTTTCCACCGTTTGCTCTCCTTCCCCGGGTAATTGCTCGGATCAAACAGGAGAGGGCTTCAGTAATGTTAATTGCTCCTGCGTGGCCGCGCAGGACTTGGTATGCGGATCTGGTGGACATGTCCTCTCTGCCACCGTGGAAGCTTTTATTGAGGCAGGACCTTCTCATTCAGGGACCCTTCCTTCACCCAAATCTAGTTTCTCTGCAGCTAACTGCTTGGAGATTGAACACTTGATTTTATCTAAGCGAGGGTTCTCTGATTCGGTCAGTGATACTTTGATTCAGGCACGTAAGCCTGTTACTAGAAAGATTTACCATAAGATATGGCGTAAATATCTTTATTGGTGCGAATCTAAGAGCTACTCGTGAAGTAGGGTTAGAATTCCCAGGATTTTATCTTTTCTCCAAGAAGGATTGGAGAAAGGGTTATCAGCAAGTTCCTTAAAGGGACAAATTTCTGCCTTGTCTATTCTGTTACACAAACGCCTATCAGATGTTTCAGACGTTCAATCTTTTTGTCAGGCTCTAACTAGAATCAAGCCTGTATTTAGACCAATTGCTCCTCCTTGGAGTTTGAATTTAGTTCTTAATGTTCTTCAAGGGGTTCCGTTTGAACCTATGCATTCCATAGATATTAAGTTGTTATCTTGGAATGTTTTATTTTTGGTTGCTATTTCTTCTGCTCGCAGAGTTTCTGAGCTTTCAGCTTTACAATGCGATTCACCTTATCTTATTTTCCATTCTGATAAGGTAGTTTTACGTACCAAACTTGGTTTCCTTCCTAAGGTGGTTTCTAATAAGAATATTAATCAGGAAATTGTAGTTCCTTCCTTGTGTCCTAATCCTTCTTCCAAGAAGGAATGTCTGTTACATAATTTAGGCGTGGTCCGTGCCCTGAAGTTTTACTTGCAGGCGCCTGAAGAATTTCGTCAATCATCTTCATTATTTGTTGTTTTTTCTGGAAAGCGTAGGGGCCAGAAGGCTTCAGCTACCTCTCTTTCTTTTTGGCTGAAGAGTATCATCCGTCTGGCATATGAGACTGCTGGCCAGCAGCCTCCTGAAAGAATTACGGCTCATTCTACTAGGGCTGTGGCTTCCTCATGGGCATTTAAAAACGATGCTTCTGTTGAACAGATTTGTAAGGCTGCGACTTGGTCGTCTCTTCACACTTTTTCCAAATTTGATACTTTTGCTTCTTCTGAGGCTGTTTTTGGGAGAAAGGTTCTTCAAGCAGTGGTGCCTTCCGTTTAGGTTCCTGTCTTGTCCCTCCCTTTCATCCGTGTCCTATAGCTTTGGTATTGTATCCCATAAGTAAGGATGAAATCCGTGGACTCGTCGTATCTTGTAAAAGAAAAGGAAATTTATGCTTACCTGATAAATTTTAGTTATTTTACGATACGACGAGTCCATGGCCCACCCTATCATTTTTTAAGACAGATATGTACTTATTTTTATAAACTTCAGTCACCTCTGCACCTTTGGCTTTTCCTTTCTCTTCCTAACTTCGGACAAATGACTGGAGGTGGAGGGAAGGGAGGAGCTATATATACATCTCTGCTGTGGTGCTCTTTGCCACTTCCTGTAAGCAGGAGGATAAATCCCATAAGTATGGATGAAATCCATGGACTCGTCGTATCGTAAAAGAAATAAATTTATCAGGTAAGCATAAATTTCCTTTTTTATCCCTCCCTCTCTAGTGACTTTTGCGTGGAGTTCCACATCTTGGGTATTGCTATCCCATACGTCACTAGCTCATGGACTCTTGACAATTACATGAAAGAAAACATAATTTATGTAAGAACTTACCTGATAAATTCATTTCTTTCATATTGGCAAGAGTCCATGAGGCCCACCCTTTTTTTTATTTTTTATGTTGGTTATGATTTTTTCTTGGCTATTAGTTAAACTGAATTGTGGGTGTGGTGAGGGGTGTATTTATAGGCATTTTGAGGTTTGGGAAACTTTGCCCCTCCTGGTAGGATTGTATATCCCATACATCACTAGCTCATGGACTCTTGTCAATATGAAAGAAATGAATTTATCAGGTAAGTTCTTACATAAATTATGTTTTTCCTACAATGCACCTATGCAATTCTGATCAAAGCAAGTGCTTAGACATGTATATTTTTGTGCAAAGGCATAGATTATAGTTATGGTGTGGGGATGGCTCCGCAGTGTAAGATACCAAGAATGATAAGGAAGGCTAATGTTGCAGTTTCATAGAAGCCTTTCCAAGAAGTGTGTTGTCATGTCAAGCTGTGTAGTAAGGTCAGCACATTTGCAATCCACATTTAAGATTTTAAAATCAAAATATTTGGGCATTTTATGTTTTATTGATGAGCATGTTAAAAAAAATATATATATTTCCACTGACCCAATAAACACTAATGATCCTGTCAGAGTAACCTGAGGGTAAAGGGATAGTAAACCCATTTTTTTTATTTCATGATTCAGATAGAGCATGCAATTTTAAACAACTTTCTAATTTACTTCTATTCTATTTTTATTCCTTTTTTTTTGGTATCTTTATTTAAAAAGCAGAAATATAGGTTTAAGAGCCGGTCCAATTTTTGGTTCACCTGGGTTGCACTTGCTCATTGGTGCCTAAATGTAACTAACCAATCGGCAAAAGCAACACAGGTTCTGAACCAAAAATGGGCGGGCTCTTAAACATACATTACTGCTTTTCAAAGAAACATACCAAGAGAAGGATGAAAAATTGATAATTCTGAATCGTGAAAGACAAATTTTGGATTTACTATCCCTTTAATGAAAGTTTCTGTTATACTTGTGCTCTTTTTGATGCAGATACTAAGTATTCCACCTTCTGTGGAAGTTTATTCTCACTTTAAATAAAGTTTGCAAATGTTGAATGCTTAGATGCCTTTGAAGTTTTTATTCCTGCTGCATTTCTTTTTAACAGATAAGTCCATGATTAAGAGAAGCCCTGAAGGACATAACATTTCTCATAGCTCTCCAGATTTTGTGAGAGAGGAGATCAATGTTATCCAAAGTTCTCAGGAGGTAGACCAAATTATCAGAGTTACTCCAAGCAAGAGAAAGAAGTTTGTGATTAACTCGCATAACAAGAACACTATCAAAGAAACTATTAATTTTCTGGATAACAATCTGAGAACTACACATGGTTCATGTCTTAGGCAACAGAGCAGACGAAACACCAGATCACAAACCAATCCCAAGCATGTTTCTATGATGAGTTATTATTCCAGCACAGGCGATGTAACCATAAAAAGTGAAAAATATTGTGCATTTAAAACCACAAATGACAGCCTGAAATGTGATCAGGGTCCTAGACCTGTTGAAACAGATTTTAATAATTCGAAGCATATGGCATCTCACAATGAAACAAAAACATTGATATGTTCTGTATGTGGGAAATATTTCAGCTGGAACTCACACCTGATTGCACATATGAGAACTCATACAGGAGAAAAACCATTTGAGTGTCCAGAATGTGGAAAATGTTTTAATTGGGTGTCAAGTCGTAATGCACATAGAAAAATGCACAGAAGAGAAAAGAAACGATTACCATGCGCTTACTGTGGTAAATGCTTTCTTAAGAAAGATCGTCTTGTTGTTCATCAGAGAAGTCATACAGGAGAACAAGCCTTTGTATGTTCTGAATGTGGAGAATCTTTTAAGTTGAAATCAGCTCTTATTGGTCACATGAGAATTCATTCAGGGGAGAAAACATTTGAATGTCCTGAATGTGGGAAAAGCTTTAACTGGCCGTCTGGACTTCTTGGTCACATGAGAATTCATACAGGAGAAAAACCATTTACATGTCATGAATGTGGGAAAGGCTTCATGAGCAACTCTCACCTCATTCGACATCAGGGAATGCATTCAGCAGAGAAACAGTTTCCATGTCCTGTATGTGGGAAATTTTTAAAATACAAATCCACTCTTGATTTACACATGAAACATCACACAGGTGAAAAACCGTTTGCTTGTCCTGACTGTGGGAAATCATTTAGTAATAACTCATCTCTCCGTGTGCATCAGCGGAGTCATATAGGAGAAAAACCATATAAATGTTATTGTGGCAAAAGTTTCAATAGTAACAATTACCTTATTGTCCACCAGAGAATTCACACTGGAGAAAAACCTTATGCATGTTCTGAATGTGGGAAATGTTTTACATCTGAGGCAAATGTCCTTAGCCATAAGAAATCTCACATAGGAGCTAAACCTTTCACATGTTCTGAATGTGGAAAATGTTTTGCCAACAAGACCCTTCTAGTTATACATTTGAGGATTCACACAGGAGAGAAACCATTTGCTTGTTCAGATTGTGATAAGTCCTTTCGTTGTGCTTCATACCTTGTGAGTCATAAGAAAGTTCACACAGGCGCAAAACCATTTTCTTGTTCTGAATGTGGAAAATGTTTTACACGAAACACAACGCTTGTTGCACATCAAAGGGTGCATACTGGAGAAAAACCGTTCTCATGCTCAGAATGTGGAAAATGTTTTAAGTGTAAATCAGACATTTTTAAACATCAAATGATTCACACAGGAGAAAAACCATTTGAATGTTCAGATTGTGGGAGATGTTTTAACAGAAGCACATCCCTTACCAAACATAAGACTCTTCACACAGTAGAAACATCCACGTAAATTCCTTTTTTCTTCCACTTACACCACAAAACCAAAGGTAAAATTGTATATAAAAACTATGTAATGCAATATTTCTTTTTAACTTGCAAGTTAAATCATTGCTCTAAATTCGGTTTATTTATGCGTTTGCCAAATTAGGTGAATATTGTTTTCTGTTCATATATTAGATAATTAACCTTATTTATAACATTTTACGGAGAGCGTGGTAAATGATCTGCTATGCTTATTGTAATTACCTGCTATTAAAGTAGTAGTACTTATAAATGCTGAAATTACTGACATATATAAAAGTCCCCAAAACTACTGATTTGTACAGAGTAATTATTTGTTTTGTAGTCACTTGTTCTCTTTCACGCATGGTGCAAAATCAGACTATACTTTAAATGATATGATACAAATAGCTACTAGATAAATTATCTGATAGGCAACATGTTGTTATAGATAACAAAGGGTTATATTAAAAGAAAAACTACATAAGGGCATTTTCTAACAAACCAATATGTGCAGTGTGATTAGAAGTGGTTCTTTGTATTGTCAAGGAGACTTCAGTGAGAAAACCATTACTATTTTATAAGTAAAAATATACAAAATATGTCTGTTAACTTATCCTGCAATAAATATGTTAACTTTAAACATTAGATTTTCTGTTGGTAAAATGAAAATTATGTAAAAAGATATAGGTAGAACATTTTGCTAATTCATCTATAAAACATTAGAACTGACCATAGTAGTTTATGATGATCATGAAGTAAACCTAAGTAAGTTCATACTGAGTCGTGTTTTGCCATTTTGAGTATAATCACCTAATAGTTTACAAAACGTATACGTTAAACTATATTGGAAATGGTACTTATGTATTGAGCTAAGTATATTAGAATGTATGCCCTGGTGCAGCAGGCAGCCATTTATTATTACTACTGGACTTTGTTTTTGTAATAAATTCTATATTAGCAAATACCTGGTCTGCTTCTTGTACAAACACTATAACTGGAATCTCCAACATCTCCCAAAGAAAGGAGTGTGTGAATGTATGTATGTGTGTGTGTGTGTATATATATATATATATATATATATATATATATATATATATATATATATACACACACACACGCACACTAAAATCGATTTATATGTTAAATCTGGTGATTTCAAATGATATGCAAATATAATCAAATAATAAAAATAAATCTATAATTTAGGTAACTTCATGCCAGGGTTATTGCATGTTTTTGAACATATTAGAGTAGCTAACTAAAACTTCATAGAGAGAGAGACATTTAAAACCCATTATAGTGACAGAGAATGTAGTTTTATCACTAGTGACCCTGCAACAAGATGTGTTTAAACCCCCCACACAAGGTTTACACACATAGTTAAAGTACTGCTCTTGAGCCACAGAGCATTGCTGGTTCTAAGCAGAAACTGCTGCAGATCCAATCAGCAGTTCTGGTCCAATAGCAGCCAGTAGGTACCAACAACAAGGATGACATTTCTGTGGAGTGATTGCTTAACCGCAAGTGATGTAAATGTGAGAACCATTTTGAAATGGAAAACATTTATTAAACTTAAATATTAAAATTTTTACAGCTTTTGTTAGTGGGGACTAATTTTTATAATGTGGTGATAGGCGACGCATAAACCAATAATTAAATATTTTTTAACAAGTGCATTATCCTGTAACCCAGAATCTAAACAATTGCAAAATGAAGAAATATTTTTTGTACAAAGCTTCAGATTAAGGAATAGCTTCTCCATGGGGGTATTAATTTGTAAAGAAGAAGGCTACTCATATTTATGCTCGTCACTAAACCTAAAGTTCATTTTTAACTTAGATATAGACCTGCCTTTAGGATTATATTCATGTTTGTATTTTTTTTAATCTAATATATAGGTTCTTTTTTCATTACTGTGTTTATATGCCTTACAGCAAAACATGGTTTGTGGTTACAAGTACTTGGTAAAACAGACATTCCTGCGAGATTTCTACGTAACTACAGGTAGCCCTCAGTTTATGCTGAGGTTAGATTCCAGGAGGAATGGTTATAAATCGAAACCGTTGTAAATTGAAACCCAGTTTATAATGTATGTCAATGGGAAGTGAGGGATTTAGGTTCCAGGCCCCTCTCGAAACTGACATAAGTAACACTTAATACATTATTTTTAAAGCTTTGAAATGAAGACTTTAAATGCTAAACAGCATTATAAACCTAATAATATAGATTGTATCATCATCAAACTAAGTTTAATGAATGTTCAATAAAATAATTACACAACAGACATCATTATCATCAAACTAAGTTTAATGAACAAAAACATTTGCTAACTGCACCTATTAATATAATTACACAACAGACTGCATCATCATCAAACTAAGTTTAATGAACAAAAACGTTTGCTAACAGCACCTAATAAAATAATCACACAACAGACTGCATCATCATCAAACTAAGTTTAATGAACAATAACGTTTGCTAACAGCACCTATTAATATAATTACACAACAGACTGCATCATCATTAGACTGCATTGTTAGCATGTTAGATAATATTGGGTCTGCACCTATTCTATGCATTTCAATCTGCAGTGATTAATAGGCAGTTAGGCACCTTCACCTCAAGCAGCTGGACAGGAAGATAATAGGGAAGTGGCTGCTCGATAGCTAATGTCTGTTCTGTGTACACAGATCAATTTCAGACCTGTTAAGTTGCATAGCTTTGCTGCAAAACAACCGGACAGCTCCAACTACTGGCTATTTTAATTACTGCACAGGACTGAAAAAAAAGGTTGTTATTCTGAAACGGCGCAAATTGAACCGGCGTAAACCGAGGGCCACCTGTACTTTATTTCACTGCCAAACTGACAAACTTAAACAATTTCTTTCATGTAATAGGCAAGAGTCCATGAGCTAGTGACGTATGGGATATACAATCCTACCAGGAGGGCAAAGTTTCCCAAACCTCAAAATGCCTATAAATACACCCCTCACCACACCCACAATTCAGTTTTACAAACTTTGCCTCCTGTGGAGGTGGTGAAGTAAGTTTGTGCTAAGATTTCTATGTTGATATGCGCTTCTCAGCATTGTTGAAGCCCGATTCCTCTCAGAGTACAGCGAATGTCAGAGGGACGTGAAGGGAGTATCACTTATTGAATACGATGATCTCCCTAACAGGGGTCTATTTCATAGGTTCTCTGTTATCGGTCGTGGAGATTCATCTCCTACCTCCCTTTTCAGATCGACGATATACTCTCAATTTACCATTACCTCTACTGATAACTGTTTCAGTACTGGTTTGGCTATCTGCTATATGTGGATGGGTGTCTTTGGGTAAGTATGTTTTTTATTACTTAAGACACCTCAGCTATGGTTTGGCACTTTATGCATTTATATAAAGTTCTAAATATATGTATTCTACTTATATTTGCCATGAGTCAGGTTCATGTATTTCCTTCTGCAGACTGTCAGTTTCATATTTGGGGAATATAAACATTTTTTTAAGAATTTATTTCTTACCTGGGGTTTAGTCTTTTTTCCAATTGACTACTTCTTGCAAATTGCGGGCGGTATTAGGCCCGGGGGTGCGTCAAATGCTAAACTTTATTGCGTCATTCTTGGCGCGAAAATATTTTTGGCGCAAAAAAGAAAAAAAATACGTCTGACGCAATTTCGTCATTTCCGGCGTCGTACTTGACCACGAGACCTTTCACAAGGTTGCGTCATTAGTGACGCGAGTGTGCCATTTCCGGTTATTTTTGGCGCCAAAAAAGTTTTAAGTTACGTTGTGCGTCATACTTGGCTCCAAACTTTTTCATTATTTCAATACCCCATTGATGTTTGCCTCTTGCCTTTTCTCTTTCAGAGGGCTATGCTATTTGCATTTTTTCCCATTCCTGAAACTGTCATATAAGGAAATAGATAATTTTGCTTTATATGTTGTTTTTTCTCTTACATTTTGCAAGATGTCTCAATCTGACCCTGCCTCAGACGTTTCTGCTGGAACATTGCTGCCTGACATCAGTTCTACCAAAGCTAAGTGCATTTGCTGTAAAATTGTAGAAATTATTTCGCCGAATGTCATTAGTAATAGTTGTCATGATAAACTTTTACATGCAGATAGTGTATCCATCAGTAATAGTACATTGCCAGTTGCAGTTCCTTCAACTTCTAATGTGCATGATATACCTGTAAATTTTAAAGAGTTTGTTTCTGATTCTATCCAGAAGGCTTTGTCTGCATTTCCACCTTCTAATAAATGTAAAAGGTCTTTTAAAACTTCTCATTTAGATGATGAAATTTCAAATGACCAACAACATAATAATTTATCCTCTTCTGATGAGGATCTATCTGATACAGAAGATCCTTCCTCAGGCATTGACACTGACAAATCTACTTATTTATTTAAAATAGAGTATATGCGTTCTTTATTAAAAGAAGTGTTAATTACTTTGGATATTGAGATAACCAGTCCTCTTGACGTTCAGTCTAATAAACGTTTAAATGCTGTTTTTAAACCTCCTGTGGTTTCTCCAGGGGTTTTTCCTATTCCTGAGGCCATTTCTGGTATGATTTCAAAGGAATGGAATAAGCCAGGTACTTCTTTTATTCCTTCTTCAAGGTTTAAAAAATTGTATCCTTTACCAGCAAAATCTATAGAGTTTTGGGGGAAAATCCCCAAAGTTGATGGGGCTATTTCTACTCTTGCTAAATGTACCACTATTCCTATGGAAGATAGTACTTCCTTTAAGGATCCTTTAGATAGGAAGCTTGAATCGTATCTAAGGAAGGCCTATTTATATTCAGGTCATCTTCTCAGACCTGCAATTTCTTTGGCTGATGTTGCGGCTGCATCAACTTTCTGGTTGGAAAATTTAGCGCAACAGGAATTGGATTCTAGCATTGTTCGCTTACTGCAATATGCTAATCATTTTATTTGTGATGCTATTTTTGATATTATCAAAATTGATGTTAAATCCATGTCTTTAGCTATATTAGCTAGAAGAGCTTTGTGGCTTAAATCTTGGAATGCTGATATGACATCTAAATCTAGATTACTATCTCTTTCTTTCCAAGGTAATAATTTATTTGGTTCTCAGTTGGATTCTATTATTTCAACCGTCATTGGGGGTAAGGGAGTTTTTCTGCCCCAGGATAAAAAACCGAAGGGTAAATCTAAGGCTTCTAACCGTTTTCGTTCCTTTCATCAGAATAAGGAACAAAAACTCAATCCTCCCCCCAAGGAATCTGCTTCCAATTGGAAGCCTTCCTCAAATTGGAATAAATCCAAGCCATTTAGAAAACCAAAGTCAGCCCCTAAGTCCGCATAAAGTTGCGGCCCTCATTCCAGCTCAGCTGGTAGGGGGCAGATTAAGGTTTTTCAAGGATATTTGGATAAGATCTGTCCAAAATCAATGGATTCAGAGCATTGTCTCTCAAGGGTATCAAATAGGGTTCAGAGTAAGACCTCCTGTGAGAAGATTTTTTCTTTCATGTATCCCAGCAAATCCAGTAAAAGCTCAGGCTTTCCTGAAGTGTGTTTCAGACCTGGAGTCTTCAGGGGTAATCATGCCAGTTCCTCTTCAGGAACAAGGTTTGGGGTTTTATTCAAATCTATTCATTGTCCCAAAAAAGGAAAATTTATTCAGACCAGTTCTGGATCTGAAAATTTTGAATCGTTATGTAAGAGTACCAACTTTCAAGATGGTGACTATAAGGACTATTCTGCCTTTTGTTCAGCGAGGACATTATATGTCCACAATATACTTGCAGGATGCATACCTTCATATTCCGATTCATCCAGAACATTATCAGTTTCTGAGATTCTCTTTTCTAAACAAGCATTACCAATTTGTTGCTCTTCCATTTGGCCTAGCAACAGCTCCAAGAATCTTTTCAAAGGTTCTGGGTGCCCTACTCTCTGTAATAAGAGAACAGGGTATTGCGGTGTTTCCTTATTTGGACGATATCTTGGTAGTAATCTCACACGAATCAACTAGTGTTGTTTCTTCAGAAACATGGTTGGAGGATCAATTTACCAAAAAGTTTCTTGATTCCTCAGACAAGGGTCACCTTTTTAGGCTTCCAGATAGATTCAGTGTCAATGACTCTGTCTCTAACAGACAAGAGACGTTTAAAATTGGTTGCAGCCTGTCTGCACCTTCAGTCTCAGTCATTCCCTTCAGTGGCTATGAGCATGGAAGTTTTAGGTCTCATGACTGCAGCATCGGACGCGATCCCCTTTGCTCGTTTTCACATGAGACCTCTACAGCTTTGTATGCTGAACCAATGGTGCAGGGATTATACAAAGATATCACAATTAATATCCTTAAATCCCAATGTACGACAGTCTCTGACGTGGTGGATAGATCACTATCGTTTAGTTCAAGGGGCTTCTTTTGTTCGGCCAACCTGGACTGTGATCACAACAGATATGAGTCTTTCAGGTTGGGGAGCTGTTTGGGGATCTCTGACAGCACAAGGGGTTTGGAAATCTCAAGAGGCGAGATTACCAATAAATATTTTAGAACTCCGTGCAATTCTCAGAGCTCTTCAGTTTTGGCCTCTGTTAAAGAGAGAACCGTTCATTTGTTTTCAGACAGACAATATCACAACAGTGGCATATGTCAATCATCAGGGTGGGACTCACAGTCCCCAAGCTATGAAAGAAGTATCTTGGATACTTGCTTGGGCGGAATCCAGCTCCTGTCTAATCTCTGCGGTACATATCCCAGGTGTAGACAATTGGGAGGCGGATTATCTCAGCCGCCAGACTTTACATCCAGGGGAGTGGTCTCTCCATCCAGATGTATTTTCTCAGATTGTTCAGATGTGGGGTCTTCCAGAGATAGATCTCATGGCCTCTCATCTAAACAAGAAACTTCCCAGATACCTGTCCAGGGATGTACAGGCGGAAGCAGTGGATGCGCTGACACTTCCTTGGTGTTATCATCCTGCTTACATTTTCCCGCCTCTAGTTCTCCTTCCAAGAGTGATCTCCAAAATCATCATGGAACAATCATTTGTGCTGCTGGTGGCTCCAGAATGGCCACACAGGTTTTGGTATGCGGATCTGGTTCGGATGTCCAGTTGCCCGCCTTGGCCACTTCCGTTACGGCCAGACCTACTATCTCAAGGTCCGTTTTTCCATCAGGATCTCAAATCATTAAATTTGAAGGTATGGAAATTGAACGCTTAGTTCTAAGTCATAGAGGTTTCTCTGACTCAGTGATTAATACTATGTTACAAGCTTGTAAATCTGTCTCTAGGAAGATTTATTATATGGTTTGGAAGACTTACATTTCATGGTGTTGTTCTCATAAATTCGCCTGGCATTCTTTTAGAATTCCTAGAATTTTACAGTTTCTTCAGGATGGTTTGGATAAAGGTTTGTCTGCAAGTTCCTTGAAAGGACAAATCTCCGCTCTTTCTGTTTTATTTCACAGAAAGATTGCTATACTTCCTGATATACATTGTTTTGTACAGGCTTTAGTTCGTATTAAGCCTGTCATTAAATCAATTTCTCCTCCTTGGAGTCTTAATTTGGTTCTGAAGGCCTTACAGGCTCCTCCATTTGAACCTATGCATTCTTTGGACATTAAACTACTTTCTTGGAAAGTGTTGTTCCTTTTGGCCATCTCTTCTGCTAGAAGAGTTTCTGAGCTATCTGCTCTTTCTTGTGAGTCTCCTTTTCTGATTTTTCATCAGGATAAGGCAGTTTTGCAGACTTCTTTTCAATTTTTACCTAAGGTTGTGAATTCTAACAACAATAGAGAAATTGCTGTCCCTTCCTTATGTCCTAATCCTAAGAATTCTTTGGAAAGATTCTTGCAGTCTTTGGATGTAGTCAGAGCTTTGAAATATTATGTGGAAGCTACTAAAGATTTCAGGAAGACTTCCAGTCTATTTGTTTTATTTTCTGGTCCTAGGAAAGGTCAGAAGGCTTCTGCTATTTCCTTGGCTTCTTGGTTGAAACTTTTGATTCATCAAGCTTATTTGGAGTCGGGTCAGGCCCCGCCTCAGAGAATTACAGCTCATTCTACCAGATCAGTTTCCACTTCTTGGGCTTTTAAGAATGAAGCTTCAGTTGATCAGATTTGCAAGGCTGCAACTTGGTCTTCTTTGCATACATTTACTAAATTCTACCGTTTTTGCTTCTTCGGAAGCAGTTTTTGGTAGAAAAGTTCTTCAGGCAGCTGTTTCAGTTTGATTCTTCTGCTTTTGATTTAAGTTTTTTTCTTTCAATTATGAAAATAAATTTATTTTTGTGGGTTGTGGATTAATTTTTTTCAGCGGAAAATGGCTGTTTCTTTCATGTAATTAGCAAGAGTCCATGAGCTAGTGACGTATGGGATATACATTCCTACCAGGAGGGGCAAAGTTTCCCAAACCTCAAAATGCCTATAAATACAGCCCTCACCACACCCACAATTCAGTTTTACAAACTTTGCCTCCTATGGAGGTGGTGAAGTAAGTTTGTGCTAGATTCTACGTTGATATGCGCTCCGCAGCAGGTTGGAGCCCGGTTTTCCTCTCAGCGTGCAGTGAATGTCAGAGGGATGTGAGGAGAGTATTGCCTATTTGAATGCAGTGATCTCCTTCTACGGGGTCTATTTCATAGGTTCTCTGTTATCGGTCGTAGAGATTCATCTCTTACCTCCCTTTTCAGATCGACGATATACTCTTATTTATATACCATTACCTCTGCTGATTCTCGTTTCAGTACTGGTTTGGCTTTCTACAAACATGTAGATGAGTGTCCTGGGGTAAGTAAATCTTATTTTCTATGACACTCTAAGCTATGGTTGGGCACTTTGTTTATAAAGTTCTAAATATATGTATTCAAACATTTATTTGCCTTGACTCAGAATGTTCAACATTCCTTATTTTCAGACAGTCAGTTTCATATTTGGGATAATGCATTTGAATCAATCATTTTTTCTTACCTTAAAAAATTTGACTCTTTTTTCCCTGTGGGCTGTTAGGCTCGCGGGGGCTGAAAATGCTTCATTTTATTGCGTCATTCTTGGCGCGGACTTTTTTGGCGCAAAAAATCTTTTCCGTTTCCGGCGTCATACGTGTCGCCGGAAGTTGCGTCATTTTTTGACGTTCTTTTGCGCCAAAAATGTCGGCGTTCCGGATGTGGCGTCATTTTTGGCGCCAAAAGCATTTAGGCGCCAAATAATGTGGGCGTCTTATTTGGCGCTAAAAAAATATGGACGTCGCTTTTGTCTCCACATTATTTAAGTCTCATTTTTCATTGCTTCTGGTTGCTAGAAGCTTGTTCTTTGGCATTTTTTCCCATTCCTGAAACTGTCATTTAAGGAATTTGATCAATTTTGCTTTATGTGTTGTTTTTTCTCTTACATATTGCAAGATGTCTCACGTTGCATCTGAGTCAGAAGATACTTCAGGAAAATCGCTGTCTCGTGCTGGAACTACCAAAGCAAAGTGTATCTGCTGTAAACTTTTGGTAGCTATTCCTCCGGCTGTTGTTTGTATTAATTGTCATGACAAACTTGTTAATGCAGATAATATTTCCTTTAGTAATGTACCATTGCCTGTTGCAGTTCCTTCAACATCTAAGGTGCAGAATGTTCCTGATAACATAAGAGATTTTGTTTCTGAATCCATCAAGAAGGCTATGTCTGTTATTTCTCCTTCTAGTAAACATAAAAAATCTTTTAAAACTTCTCTCCCTACAGATGAATTTTTAAATGAACATCATCATTCTGATTCTGATGACTCTTCTGGTTCAGAGGATTCTGTCTCAGAGATTGATGCTGATAAATCTTCATATTTATTTAAAATGGAATTTATTCGTTCTTTACTTAAAGAAGTACTAATTGCTTTAGAAATAGAGGATTCTGGTCCTCTTGATACTTATTCTAAACGTTTGGATAAGGTATTTAAATCTCCTGTGGTTATTCCAGAAGTTTTTCCTGTTCCTAATGCTATTTCTGAAGTAATTTCCAAAGAATGGGATAAATTGGGTAATTCATTTACTCCTTCTAAACGTTTTAAGCAATTGTATCCTGTGCCGTCTGACAGATTAGAATTTTGGGACAAAATCCCTAGAGTTGATGGGGCTATTTCTACCCTTGCTAAACGTACTACTATTCCTACGGCAGATGGTACTTCGTTTAAGGATCCTTTAGATAGGAAAATTGAATCCTTTCTAAGAAAAGCTTATCTGTGTTCAGGTAATCTTCTTAGACCTGCTATATCATTGGCTGATGTTGCTGCAGCTTCAACTTTTTGGTTGGAAACTTTAGCGCAACAAGTAACAGATCATGATTCTCATAATATTATTCTTCTTCTTCAGCATGCTAATAATTTTATCTGTGATGCCATTTTTGATATTATCAGAGTTGATGTCAGGTTTATGTCTCTAGCTATTTTAGCTAGAAGAGCTTTATGGCTTAAGACTTGGAATGCTGATATGGCTTCTAAATCAACTCTACTTTCCATTTCTTTCCAGGGTAACAAATTATTTGGTTCTCAGTTGGATTCTATTATCTCAACTGTTACTGGTGGGAAAGGAACTTTTTTACCACAGGATAAAAAATCTAAGGGTAAAAACAGGGCTAATAATCGTTTTCGTTCCTTTCGTTTCAACAAAGAACAAAAGCCTGATCCTTCATCCTCAGGAGCAGTTTCAGTTTGGAAACCATCTCCAGTCTGGAATAAATCCAAGCCTGCTAGAAAGGCAAAGCCTGCTTCTAAGTCCACATGAAGGTGCGGCCCTCATTCCAGCTCAGCTGGTAGGGGGCAGGTTACGTTTTTTCAAAGAAATTTGGATCAATTCTGTTCACAATCTTTGGATTCAGAACATTGTTTCAGAAGGGTACAGAATTGGTTTCAAGATGAGACCTCCTGCAAAGAGATTTTTTCTTTCCCGTGTCCCAGTAAATCCAGTGAAAGCTCAAGCATTTCTGAATTGTGTTTCAGATCTAGAGTTGGCTGGAGTAATTATGCCAGTTCCAGTTCCGGAACAGGGGATGGGGTTTTATTCAAATCTCTTCATTGTACCAAAGAAGGAGAATTCCTTCAGACCAGTTCTGGATCTAAAAATATTGAATCGTTATGTAAGGATACCAACGTTCAAAATGGTAACTGTAAGGACTATCTTGCCTTTTGTTCAGCAAGGGCATTAAAGGTCCACAATAGATTTACAGGATGCATATCTGCATATTCCGATTCATCCAGATCATTATCAGTTCCTGAGATTCTCTTTTCTGGACAAGCATTACCAGTTTGTGGCTCTGCCGTTTGGCCTAGCTACAGCTCCAAGAATTTTTACAAAGGTTCTCGGTGCCCTTCTGTCTGTAATCAGAGAACAGGGTATTGTGGTATTTCCTTATTTGGACGATATCTTGGTACTTGCTCAGTCTTTACATTTAGCAGAATCTCATACGAATCGACTTGTGTTGTTTCTTCAAGATCATGGTTGGAGGATCAATTTACCAAAAAGTTCATTGATTCCTCAGACAAGGGTAACCTTTCTGGGTTTCCAGATAGATTCAGTGTCCATGACTCTGTCTTTAACAGACAAGAGACGTCTAAAATTGATTTCAGCTTGTCGAAACCTTCAGTCACAATCATTCCCTTCGGTAGCCTTATGCATGGAAATTCTAGGTCTTATCACTGCTGCATCGGACGCGATCCCCTTTGCTCGTTTTCACATGCGACCTCTTCAGCTCTGTATGCTGAATAAATGGTGCAAGGATTACACAAAGATATCTCAATTAATATCTTTAAAACCGATTGTACGACACTCTCTAACGTGGTGGACAGATCACCATCGTTTAATTCAGGGGGCTTCTTTTGTGCTTCCGACCTGGACTGTAATTTCAACAGATGTGGGTCTCACAGGTTGGGGAGCTGTGTGGGGATCTCTGACGGCACAAGGAGTTTGGGAATCTCAGGAGGTGAGATTACCGATCAATATTTTGGAACTCCGTGCAATTTTCAGAGCTCTTCAGTTTTGGCCTCTTCTGAAGAGAGAATCGTTCATTTGTTTTCAGACAGACAATGTCACAACAGTGGCATACATCAATCATCAAGGAGGGACTCACAGTCCTCTGGCTATGAAAGAAGTATCTCGAATTTTGGTTTGGGCGGAATCCAGCTCCTGTCTAATCTCTGCGGTTCATATCCCAGGTATAGACAATTGGGAAGCGGATTATCTCAGTCGCCAAACGTTGCATCCGGGCGAATGGTCTCTTCACCCAGAGGTATTTCTTCAGATTGTTCAAATGTGGGAACTTCCAGAAATAGATCTGATGGCGTCTCATCTAAACAAGAAACTTCCCAGATATCTGTCCAGATCCCGGGATCCTCAGGCGGAGGCAGTGGATGCATTATCACTTCCTTGGAAGTATCATCCTGCCTATATCTTTCCGCCTCTAGTTCTTCTTCCAAGAGTAATCTCCAAGATTCTGAAGGAATGCTCGTTTGTTCTGCTGGTAGCTCCGGCATGGCCTCACAGGTTTTGGTATGCGGATCTTGTCCGGATGGCCTCTTGCCAACCGTGGACTCTTCCGTTAAGACCAGACCTTCTGTCGCAAGGTCCTTTTTTCCATCAGGATCTGAAATCCTTAAATTTAAAGGTATGGTGATTGAACGCTTGATTCTTGGTCAAAGAGGTTTCTCTGACTCTGTGATTAATACTATGTTACAGGCGCGTAAATCTGTATCTAGAGAGATATATTATAGAGTCTGGAAGACTTATATTTCTTGGTGTCTTTCTCATCATTTTTCTTGGCATTCTTTTAGAATACCGAGAATTTTACAGTTTCTTCAGGATGGTTTAGATAAGGGTTTGTCCGCAAGTTCCTTGAAAGGTCAAATCTCTGCTTTTTCTGTTCTTTTTCACAGAAAGATTGCTATTTTTCCTGATATTCATTGTTTTGTACAAGCTTTGGTTCGTATAAAACCTGTCATTAAGTCAATTTCTCCTCCTTGGAGTTTGAATTTGGTTCTGGGGGCTCTTCAAGCTCCTCCGTTTGAACCTATGCATTCATTGGACATTAAATTACTTTCTTGGAAAGTTTTGTTCCTTTTGGCAATCTCTTCTGCCAGAAGAGTTTCTGAATTATCTGCTCTTTCTTGTGAGTCTCCTTTTCTGATTTTTCATCAGGATAAGGCGGTGTTGCGAACTTCTTTTGAATTTTTACCTAAAGTTGTGAATTCCAACAACATTAGTAGAGAAATTGTGGTTCCTTCATTATGTCCTAATCCTAAGAATTCTAAGGAGAAATTGTTGCATTCTTTGGATGTTGTTAGAGCTTTGAAATATTATGTTGAAGCTACTAAGTCTTTCCGAAAGACTTCTAGTTTATTTGTTATCTTTTCCGGTTCTAGAAAAGGCCAGAAAGCTTCTGCCATTTCTTTGGCATCTTGGTTGAAATCTTTAATTCATCTTGCCTATGTTGAGTCGGGTAAAACTCCGCCTCAGAGGATTACAGCTCATTCTACTAGGTCAGTTTCTACTTCCTGGGCGTTTAGGAATGAAGCTTCGATTGATCAGATTTGCAAAGCAGCAACTTGGTCCTCTTTGCATACTTTTACTAAATTCTACCATTTTGATGTATTTTCTTCTTCTGAAGCAGTTTTTGGTAGAAAAGTACTTCAGGCAGCGGTTTCAGTTTGAATCTTCTGCTTATGTTTTTCATTAAACTTTATTTTGGGTGTGGATTATTTTCAGCAGGAATTGGCTGTCTTTATTTTATCCCTCCCTCTCTAGTGACTCTTGTGTGGAAAGATCCACATCTTGGGTAATCATTATCCCATACGTCACTAGCTCATGGACTCTTGCTAATTGCATGAAAGAAAACATAATTTATGTAAGAACTTACCTGATAAATTCATTTCTTTCATATTAGCAAGAGTCCATGAGGCCCGCCCTTTTTTTGTGGTGGTTATGATTTTTGTATAAAGCACAATTATTCCAATTCCTTATTTTATATGCTTTCGCACTTTTTTATAACCCCACTTCTTGGCTATTCGTTAAACTGAATTGTGGGTGTGGTGAGGGGTGTATTTATAGGCATTTTGAGGTTTGGGAAACTTTGCCCCTCCTGGTAGGAATGTATATCCCATACGTCACTAGCTCATGGACTCTTGCTAATATGAAAGAAATGAATTTATCAGGTAAGTTCTTACATAAATTATGTTTTTTATTTTATTCCCTCCCTCTCTAGTGACTCTTGAGTGGAGATCCACATCTTGGGTATTGCTATCCCATACGTCACTAGCTCATGGACTCTTGCCAATTACATGAAAGAAAACATAATTTATGTAAGAACTTACCTGATAAATTCATTTCTTTCATATTGGCAAGAGTCCATGAGGCCCACCCTTTTTATGGTGGTTATGATTTTTTGTATAAAGCACAATTATTTCCAAATTTCTTTTGTTGATGCTTTCTACTCCTTTCTTTATCACCCCACTGCTTGGCTATTCGTTAAACTGAATTGTGGGTGTGGTGAGGGGTGTATTTATAGGCATTTTGAGGTTTGGGAAACTTTGCCCCTCCTGGTAGGATTGTATATCCCATAGGTCACTAGCTCATGGACTCTTGCAAATATGAAAGAAATGAATTTATCAGGTAGGTTCTTACATAAATTATGTTTTTTTTCAGGGGATTATATTCTCTTATAATGAAACCTAGTTTTCTGATGTAAACAGTAACAGTAAAATTGAAATTTCTTCATAATTAGTACACAATCTAAAATAGTGTCATAATGTCACTTCTAAGCACAAATTAAAGGGACATAAATATGAGGGAGATGTAAATTTACATTCATATTCAATTTTTATTGGCAGGGCTGTCCCTCCTCAACCCCCCTTCCCTTGATTGCATAAGTAATTATCCTGACGTTCAAATATTTTACATGACACCACAATGTATGGAGCACGACACTGATAAGGGGGTGGAGCAGGCTACACTCGGCAAAACTAAAGTAAAAGAAATTTTGCAGATTTTTGGAAATTTTATTAAAATACTTATGGGTTATTTACACGCACTGTTTTACCTCAGTTTATTTTTCTATAATATGCACATTACTCAACTCAAAATGTTTTATGGCACTTTTTAAATCTATGTTCATATTTTACTTTTGTATTACTGTCAATTTTTTTTTTTTTTATTGATCAACAGAGTTTGTATGTGTTTTTGTTTTGTTATTGCATTTTACAATGGTCCAAGGGGAATTCAAAATCCAACATTTAATAAGCAAACAAATCTGAGTGCCATTGTAACTATTATGGTTTTACTAAAAGTATATTGGGGTTCTGAGTAATGCAACAGGAGTAAGTAACGTGTTTATATGATTCCATATGACTAATCTGGTCAGTATCAAGCAGCACACAGTTTTGCTGGGTTCATATCTTATCTCTCCCATAGTGCTATTGGTGGTCAGAATATGGGAGAGTCTAAAGAAAAAAAAAAGTCCTGTTTCAACACATTTCATCTTTTTCACCAAAGTTCAGAGTTATTAGTTGTTACAGATGTGGATGCTCATAATCAATCAACATTTTAACTGAACATACTATTTTAGCCACAATGAAATGCTAGAAAATCTTATAAAACCCTTGCATTGTTATAAATGGTTGTCCTTTTAAAATAAACCTTCAGCCTTTGTAGTACCTGTTCACATTAAATATAAAGTTCAAAATGTTAACTTTTAGATGCCAGTGAAGTTCCTCACTCCCACTACATTTCTTTTCAACAGATGGGTCCATGACTAGGAGCACCCCTGATGGACATACAATTTGCCATAGAACCCCAAATTTTATGAGGGAAAAGATCAGTGTTGTCCAGAATAATCACACTGTCAGAATTACTCCAAGCAAGAGGATGAAGAAACATGTGGTTACAAACTCTATTATAACTAAATCATGTGTCATGGAACCAATTTCAGTATCCAGTACTAATCGGTCTAAAGATGTTGTAGGAAACACAAATGCATCTAGTTTTAAGCAACACAGACAGCGAAACACCAGATCCCAAAGAAGCCTTAATCCTGTTTCTATAATGAGGTATAATTCCGTCAAAGGAACTATGGCTATAAAGCGTGAAAAAGATGATACCTTTAAAAGAGCAAAGGAGAGAGCTAAATGCTCTGAGCAATCTAAACCTGATGCTACAGCTTGTGATCTTTATGAGGAGGCAACTCACGATGAAAAAAAGCCATTTATATGTTCTGTATGTAGAAAATATTTCAACTGGAACTCCCATCTAATTGCACATATGAGAACGCATACAGGAGAGAAACCATTTGAGTGTCCTGAATGTGGAAAATTGTTTAATTCAGTATCAAATGTTAACTCGCATAGGAAGATGCACAGAAGGGAAAAGAAACGATTACCATGTGCTTACTGTGGAAAGTGCTTTCTCAAGAAAGATCGTCTTGTTGTTCATCAGAGAAGTCATACAGGAGAACAAGCCTATGTATGTTCTGAATGTGGGGAATCTTTTAAGTTGAAATCGGCTCTTATTGGTCACATGAGAATTCATTCAGGGGAGAAAACATTTGAATGTATTGAATGTGGGAAAAGCTTTAACTGGCCATCAATTCTCATTGCTCACATGAGAATCCATACAGGAGAAAAACCATTTACATGTCATGAATGTGGGAAAGGCTTCATGAGTAACTCTCACCTCATTCGACATCAGGGAATGCATTCAGCAGAGAAACAGTTTCCATGTCCTGTATGTGGGAAATTTTTAAAATACAAATCCTCTCTTGATTTACATATGAAACATCACACGGGTGAAAAACCTTTTGTTTGTCCTGACTGTGGGAAATCCTTTAGTAATAACTCATCTCTTCGTGTGCATCAGCGGAGTCATATAGGAGAAAAACCATATAAATGTTATTGTGGGAAAAGTTTTAATAGTAACAATTACCTCATTGTCCACCAGAGAACTCACACGGGAGAGAAACCTTATGCATGTTCTGATTGTGGGAAATGTTTTACATCTGAAGCAAATGTTCTTAGCCATAAGAAATCTCACACGGGAGTTAAACCTTTTGCATGCTCTGAATGTGGAAAATGTTTTGCCAACAAGTCACTTAGGGCTGTACATCTGAGGATTCACACAGGAGAGAAACCATTTGCTTGTTCAGAGTGTGATAAGTCCTTTCGTTGTGCTTCTTCCCTTCTCAGCCATAAGAAAGTTCACACAGGAGAGAAACCATTTGCATGTTCTCAATGTGGGAAATGTTTCACCAGGAACACAACACTTGTTGCACATCAGAGGGCTCACACTGGAGAAAAACCTTTCTCATGTTCAGAATGTGGAAAACGGTTTGCCTGTAAATCAGACATTTTAAAACATCGAATGATTCATACAGGAGAAAAACCATTTGAATGTTCTGAGTGTGGGAGATGTTTTAACAGAAGCACATCTCTTGCTAAACACAAAACCCTTCACATAGTAAATACATCCTGAATGTTCTACTTTTTTCCAGAAAAACCAAAAGTCAAATTGTTCACTAAAACAAAAATACCTTTTCAATTTCTTTGTTGCCCTATTGTTGTAAATTATGAATTATTTATGCATATGTTAAAGGGATGTAAACCCAATTGTTTTCTTTCATAATTCTGATAAAATTGTATGTTCTAACCCTTTAACAACCACGACAGACCATGTACTTCACCGGTCGTTAAGGGTTTCTTTGCTAACTATAATGCCGGACTGCGTTATTGTACCCTCCCTCCACCCTTCTGGTCACTGGAAATAGCAAGGTAGATTGCACTATTTGTAATGCAATTTCCATTAAAAGAGACAGGGTACATAGCTGGTCCTTAAGGGGTTAAACCGCCTTTCAATTTACTTCTATTACTACATTTTCTTTGTTTACTTGTTATCCTTTGTTGAAAAACAGTAATGTAAGCTCAGGAGCGTGCAAGTGTCTGCAGCACTATATGGTAGCAGTTTTAAAACAATGTCATGCATTAGCAAGAACACTAGATGGCAGCACTATTTTCTGTCATGTACCTAGGTATCTCTTCAACAAAGAATAACATGAAAAGGAAGCAAATCTTATAATCAAAGTAAATGAAAAACTTTTCTTAAATTGTATGTTCTGTCTGAATCATAATTGAAAAATTGAGTTTTGTGTCCCTTTTAAGAATTATACCAAATAACCTTACTTAAAACACTTTTTTAGAACAAAGTCAATTATGTTAATGAAAATGACCTGATAATAACAATGTATTATAGTAGAATTTGTAAGGACTGTGACTGATATATTTATCTATCACAGAGGAATAAACACACTATTTGCTAGTTATATTTTACAGATATGAATACTGAGGTCCATTTGGTGCAAGTAAATATGATTTTTTTTTCCTATTTGACAGTATAGATATTAGATATTTATGAATTAAATAAGTGATTAGAAATGGTTAGTTTAAAATAAAAACTTTGTTGGCAGCACTTTCCCTAACAGCTTCTGATGCATGAAGCATTAGTTGTATTTACTGAGGCTATGGGGACCAGTGGCTTATACCGGCTGATACCCCATGACATTGAATAGGGCTATAGAGGTAGATACATAAATGTATTATTGATATAAGGAAGCAGTGTCTTATGTGTTTGATATTATCCTTATCGTAGATCCCAGCAGCAACAGAAGTTTATAATAGTGTAGAATAAGTTTTCCTTTTTTTGTAAAATTTTGCATTACAAAAATAAAATTTGATTTGAAAAAAATGTAATAAGGTAAATATGGTAGTGTTTCAGGCTGGTGCACTGAAATGCATATTAAATGATGACTATTGGAGACAGGAGACCAGTCACAGTTTGCTGTCCATTGCTATCTGTTTTTACATTAAATAGCTTAACTGAATACTCTCTGGTCTGGCTTTTTATAAGTCTCCTATCTGAGTTATCAGACTCACTCTATACTTCATTAGTTTTACTGCAATGTGATACAAATGCAGAAAACAATTATGTACTGAGATACTGAAAGCAAAATAAAACCTACATTACACATGGTACAGCCCACTCATCAGCAATAGCACAGGGAGGTCTGACATATCAGCAATAAAACCTATAACATACCTCTTGCTACTCTCTGGTATGGCTTTATATAAGTACCTACCTGAGTTATCAGACTCACTCTATACTTCATTAGTTTTACTGCAATGTGACACAAATGCAGAAAACAGTTATGTACTGTGATACTGAAAGCAAAATAAAACCTACATTACACATGGTACAGCCCACTCATCAGCAATAGCACAGGGAGGTCTGACATATCAGCAATAAAACCTATAACATACCTCTTGCTACTCTCTGGTATGGCTTTATATAAGTACCTACCTGAGTTATCAGACTCACTCTATACTTCATTAGTTTTACTGCAATGTGACACAAATGCAGAAAACAGTTATGTACTGTGATACTGAAAGCAAAATAAAACCTACATTACACATGGTACAGTCCACTCATCAGCAATAGCACAGGGAGATCTTGCAAGAAAAGGGCCAGGCCTGCCTTACTCTAAGTAAATATCTTGACAGATACCCACTGTTTTAAATTATCAACATATTATAGTAAGATTATGTGAAAGAACAACACTCTGTGTCATAGGGTAAATGGAACCACAAATACCCAATAGAAATTACTTATGTGATTAAAATTGTCTCAAAAAAACATTCATACTGAAAAACTTTATTGGAGACAAAAGTAAAGTCCAGCAGGACTCAGACAAACACTCACACATACACTGGTTAAAATTTGCTCAAGCTCCTGTATATAATTTTGAAGATCAAATATATAGCGAGGGGAACAAAAATAATGGTGTTGCAGCAATCTCTGCAAATGATACTCTCAAGGGTATCCTATCTAAGCCAATGCTGTGAGATTCCTTAGAATATCGATAGTGTGCAGACTAACTTAACACAGTAGGTTGTGGACCATAAGATGGTGTATTGCAATGATAATAACCAGGATTTGTATTCATATAACCATTTAGCAGTCAAGTTGCGTGTTTAATGTCTCATAATGCTCAGTTTTGTGTAAAATTATAGTTAACAGGAATTACACCCGATATAATAGTAATGGGTTAAATATGTTTCATTGTAACTAAGAACTGTGGTTCAGCTGTGTTTCTCAAATTGACACTGGCATGACCTGTTCAATATCATATAACCCAGTACTGTGAATGGTTTAAACAGTATCCACGTTGTTGCTAATGAATAGGGTTTAATCTAAAATGTATGTTTGATACATGTTAGCACAACCGGATAACCAAACCGATATAAAGTATACCTCAGTAGCAGGCAATTATTTGCTAAACTGAACAGTCGTTATTAACATTGCTTAGTCAGTGAGAGAATGCAATTGTGTTGCGATATATAAAAAGGTACTAAAGGCTGTAATAATAAATATTTTATACCATGTATATTAGTACCAATTATTTTTTCGTTTTATATTCGTCACTTGCATAAATTGTAAGTATATAATAAACCCAGCACTGATATCAAGTAACCACCTTGATTACAAGACACATATAAGTGAAGATGTTATGAACTGTCTGTTGTTCAAAATTACAAAATAAGAGACCCACGTAACAACTGGCTAAATTAAGCCTCTTCTATAGCGGAGGCTGTAATTAATATTACTTCTGGCTAATGAAGATCAAACATTCACACCACCATCTACAAAAGTCTCTACTATATCGGAGACTGTGTTAATATTATCCTGCTCAAGTTTCACACACGCTCGCTCGACATAATATCTTCTATATTCATATAATATATGCGTGTGTGAAACTTCACCAGAATAAACAACAAACAATGAAGATGTTTGACGGAAATCTTTGGTTGCTTGTAAGTAGAACTTTAAAGCACGAACCACATCAAGATTGTGCAACAGACGTTCCTTCTTTGAAGAAGGATTAGGACACAGCGAAGGAACAACAATTTCCTGATTGATATTCCTATTAGAAACAACCTTAGGAAGGAATCCAGGTTTGGTACGCAAAACCACCTTATCTGCATGGAAAACAAGATAAGGTGAGTCACACTGTAAAGCAGATAACTCAGAAACTCTTCGAGCCGAAGAGATAGCTACTAAAAACAGAACTTTCCAAGATAGAAGCTTAATATCTATGGAATGCATAGGTTCAAACGGAACCCCTTGAAGAACTTTAAGAACTAAGTTTAGGCTCCATGGCGGAGCAACAGGTTTGAATACAGGCTTGATTCTGACTAAAGCCTGACTAAACGCTTGAACGTCTGGGACATTTGCCAGATGCTTGTGTAAAAGAATAGACAAAGCAGAAATCTGTCCTTTTAAGGAGCTAGCTGATAATCCCTTCTCCAATCCTTCTTGGAGAAAAGACAATATTCTAGGAATCTTAATCTTACTCCATGAGTAACCCTTGGATTCACACCAATAAAGATATTTGCGCCAAATCTTAAGATAGATTTTCCTGGTGACAGGCTTTCTAGCTTGAATCAGGGTATCAATGACCGACTCAGAGAAACCACGCTTTGATAAAATCAGGCGTTCAATCTCCAAGCAGTCAGACGCAGAGAAATTAGATTTGGATGCTTGAATGGACCTTGGATTAGAAGGTCCTGCTTCATTGGCAGAGTCCACGGTGAAACAGATGACATGTCCACTAGATCTGCATACCAAGTCCTGCGTGGCCACGCAGGTGCTATCAGAATCACCAAAGCTCTCTCCTGCTTGATTCTGGCAACCAGATGTGGGAGGAGAGGAAACGGTGGAAATACATAGGCCAGATTGAAGGACCAGGGCACTACTAGAGCATCTAGCAGTACCGCCTGGGGATCCCGGGACCTGGACCCGTAACAAGGAAGCTTGGTGTTCTGACGGGACACCATCAGATCCAATTCTGGTGGGCTTCTTAGCTGAGTCAGCTGGGCAAATACTTCCGGATGGAGCTCCCACTCCCCCGGATGAAAAGTCTGACGACTTAGAAAATCCGCCTCCCAGTTCTCTACCCCTGGGATATGGATTGCTGAAAGATGGAAGGAGTGAGTCTCCGCCCATCGTATTATTTTGGTTACCTCCATCATCGCTAGAGAACTCTGTGTTCCTCCTTGATGATTGATATAAGCTACAGTTGTGATGTTGTCCGACTGAAATCTGATACATTTGGCCGCAGCTAGCTGAGGCCATGCCTGAAGCACATTGAATATCGCTCTCAGTTCTAGAATGTTTATCGGGAGGAGAGTTTCCTCCCGAGACCATAAGCCCTGTGCTTTTAGGGAGTTCCAGACTGCACCCCAGCCTAGCAGGCTGGCATCTGTCGTTACTATGAGCCACTCTGGCCTGCGGAAACACATTCCGTGAGACAGGTGGTCCTTAGACAACCACCAGAGAAGAGAATCTCTGGTCTCCTGATCCAGATGTATTTGAGGAGATAAATCTGCATAATCCCCATTCCACTGATTGAGCATGCATAGTTGCAGTGGTCTGAGGTGTAGGCGGGCAAAAGGAACTATGTCCATTGCCGCTACCATGAGTCCGATTACCTCCATACACTGAGCCACTGATGGCCGAGGAATGGAATGAAGAGCTCGGCAAGTGGTTAAGAGTTTTGATTTTCTGACCTCCATCAGAAATATTTTCATTTCTACCGAGTCTATCAGAGTCCCTAGGAAGGAAACTCTTGTGAGAGGGAAGAGAGAACTCTTTTTTATGTTCACCTTCCACCCGTGAGATCTCAGAAAAGCCAACACGATGTCCGTGTGAGACTTGGTTAGCTGGAAAGTCGACGCCTGAATTAAGATGTCATCTAGATAAGGCGCCACTGCTATGCCCCGCGGTCTTAGAACTGCCAAAAGGGACCCTAGCACCTTTGTGAAAATTCTGGGAGCCGTGGCCAACCCGAAGGGAAGGGCCACAAACTGGTAATGCCTGTCCAGAAAGGCGAATCTGGAATTGATGATGATCTCTGTGAATAGGGATGTGTAGATACGCATACTTTAAGTCCACGGTAGTCATATATTGACCCTCCTGGATCAGAGGTAGAATAGTCTGAATAGTCTCCATCTTGAATGATGGTACTCTGAGGAATTTGTTTAGAATTTTGAGATCCAAGATTGGTCTGAAAGTTCCCTCTTTTTTGGGAACCACAAACAGGTTTGAGTAAAAACCTAGCCCTTGTTCCGCTTTTGGAACTGGGCGGATCACTCCCATGGTATGTAGGTCTTCTACACAGCGTAAGAACGCCTCTCTCTTTGTCTGGTTTGCAGACAATTGAGAAATGTGAAATCTCCCCCTTGGGGGGGAGTCTTTGAAGTCCAGAAGATATCCCTGGGACACAATTTCTAAAGCCCAAGAATCGTGAACATCTCTTGCCCAAGCCTGAGCGAAGAGAGAGAGTCTGCCCCCTACTAGATCCGGTCCCGGATCAGGGGCTACCCCTTCATGCTGTCTTGGAGGCAGCAGCAGGCTTCTTGGCCTGTTTACCCTTGTTCCAAGCCTGGTTAGGTCTCCAGACTGACTTGGATTGGGCAAAATTCCCCTCTTGCTTTGCAGCAGGGGAAGCTGAAGCGGGACCACCCTTGAAGTTCCGAAATTATTTTGTTTGGTCCTCATTTTATGAAAGGCATGGCCTTTCCCTCCAGTGATGTCTGAAATAATCTCTTTCAGTTCAGGCCCGAATAGGGTCTTTCCTTTGAAAGGGATGTTCAAAAGTTTAGATTTTGATGACACATCAGCAGACCAGGACTTAAGCCATAACGCCCTGCGTGCTAAAATGGCAAAACCTGAATTCTTTGCCGCTAATTTAGCCAGTTGGAAAGCAGCATCTGTAATGAAAGAATTAGCCAACTTAAGGGCCTTAATTCTATCCATAATATCCTCTAATGGAGCCTCCATCTGAAGAGCCTCTTCTAGAGCCTCGAACCAGAAAGCAGCTGCAGTAGTTACAGGAACAATGCACGCAATAGGTTGGAGAAGAAAACCTTGATGAACAAAAATTTTCTTTAGGAGACCCTCTAATTTTTTATCCATAGGATCTTTGAAAGCACAACTGTCTTTGATAGGTATAGTTGTACGCTTAGCGAGAGTAGAAATAGCTCCCTCCACCTTAGGAACGAGTCCCGCATGGTGTCAGATATGGGAAACATTTTCTTAAAAACAGGAGGGGGAGCGAACGGTATACCTGGTCTATCCCACTCCTTAGTAACAATATTCGCAATCCTCTTAGGGACTGGAAAAACATCAGTGTAAACAGGAACCTCTAAGTATTTGTCCATTTTACACAATTTATCTGGGACCACTATAGGGTCACAATCATCCAGAGTCGCTAATACCTCCCTGAGCAACAAGCGGAGGTGTTCAAGCTTAAATTTAAAGGCCGTCATATCAGAATCTGTCTGAGGGAGCGTCTTTCCTGAATCAGAAATCTCTCCCTCAGATAGCAAATCCCTTACCCCTACTTCAGAACATTGTGAGGGTATATAGGATACGGCTACTAAAGCGTCAGAAGGCTCAGCATTTGTTCTTAACCCAGAGCTGTCACGCTTTCCTTGTAAACCAGGCAGTTTAGATAAAACCTCTGTGAGGGTTGTATTCGTAACTGTGGCCATGTCTTGTAAAGTAAATGAAGTCGACGCACCAGAGGTACTTGGCGTCACTTGTGCGGGCGTTACTGGTTGTGACACTTGGGGAGAGCTAGAAGGCAAACCCTCATTTCCTTCTGTCTGAGAATCTTCTATTGCTATATTTTTAAGTGCTATAATATGCTCTTTATAAATTATAGACATATCAGTGCAAGTGGGACACATTCTAAGAGGGGGTTCCACAATGGCTTCTAAACACATTGAACAAGGATTTTCCTTGATGTCAGACATGTTAAACAGGCTAGTAATGAAAAAAGCAAGCTTGGAAAACACTTTATTCAAAGTAAATAATACTTAGAAAAAAACGGTACTGTGCCTTTAAGAGAAAAAAAGATGCACAAACTCTGCAAAACAGTGTAAAAAAAGCAGTAAACTTTACGAAATTTTTACAGTAGAATCATAAAGTCTTAGCAAGTTTGCACAGCCAGACAAATAAACGATTAACCCCTTAATGTAAAAACCGGATTGACAAAACGTCAAAAACCGGTATAAAAACGTTCAGCACCTTGCCACAGCTCTGCTGTGGCGCCTACCTGCCCTTTAGGGTAGATTTGTGGGGAAAAAACTTCTTTTAGGCCCTCAAACACAGCAGGACCCTCTGGAGAAGCAGCTGGATGTCTTCAGAGTAAAAGAAACTGCGCAACTGAGGCGCGAAAATAGGCCCCTCCCACCTCACTCGATGTTAGTGGGGCCTAAAAGAAACACACCAAAGTGTTTCTAAACTAGCCATGTGGGTTAATAACCCTTGAATAAGCCACAATGACCCCTTATAGTCCCTCAAAAAACGTTAAGTTTTCAATAAAAAAACGTTTTTCCTATAAGTGTCACCAGTAACAACTGAGCCCTTTATGCAAGCTGGGATTCCATACTAAGTGTCTGAACACAGCTTACCCTTCCCTCATGGGGATATTGCGAGCCTTTTCTAGAATTATCACAGTCTGTCTAGAAAAAAATTGACTGAACATACCTCAATGCAGCTTAGCATGCAAACCGTTCCCCCAACTGAAGTTTTCCTGTACTCCTCAGCCTTTGTGAGAACAGCAGTGGATCTTAGTTACAAAGTGCTAAGATCATCATCCTCCTTGCAGAAATCTTCATCCCTTTTCTGCCAGAGAGTAAATAGTAAACACCGGTACCATTTAAAGTAACAAACTTTTGCTTGAGAAAATAAAAACTAACATTTTTATCACCACACTCACTTTACCCTTCCTAGTACTTAGAGTAGGCAAAGAGAATGACTGGGGGGTGGAGCTAAGGGAGAAGCTATATAGACAGCTCTGCTGTGGGTGCTCTCTTTGCCACTTCCTGTAAGGAAGGAGAATATCCCACAAGTATGGATGAATCCGTGGACTCGATACATCTTGCAAGAGAAAAGGCATCTAAACAAATAACCTTTGTTACACAGTATAGTAGACAATATTATCAAATATGTAACATTCTATGCAAACATCTGACAATGTTGAAAGCGGATGATGATCTGACAGAGGTTATCTCACAAGGGTGCCGTTTTGCTTTCAAAAGGGGCAAAACATTAGGGAACTTTTTAGCCCCAACTCAACTAAAAGATGTGAGGACAAGTGAATCCTCTTGGCTCAGATTCAAAGGGGTGTATAGGTGTAGCTATAGGAACTGCATAGCTTGCAAACATGTTAAGATAGGAAATATGTTCAAAAGTACGCATACAGGTGAGACGTTTTCACACAGAGCACATTTTAACTGCAGGTCCACCTATGCGGTTTATTTGTTAAACTATGATATATGTGACATCCAGTACACAGGTCTAACAACCCGCCAGGTAAGAACTAGAATAAGGGAACATATTAATAACATTAAACAAGGGGAACTTACTACACCCCTATTAAATCATTTTAGAGAATTACATGATAAGGATCCTAAATCACTGTCTTGGACCGTTATAGAGGTGGTCAATACAGATAATAGGGGTGGTGACAGGGAAGCCATCCTCTCAAAAAGAGAAAGTTTCTGGATACACAGGCTAAAAACCAGGGTCCCCAGTGGGTTTAATTCTGAATTTGACCTAATAAATTACTGGTGTTAGCCTGTGTACCCTTAAGGTTTGAGACTATATATATATATATATATATATATATATATATATGTATATATATATGTAGATGTGGATATTTAATCATTAGATATCTGAAGAATAGACCTTTTTACCATTCAAGAATATACACAGTCACATGACATGTTAGCTATTACCTCTCATACAGGAAAGAGAGAATGAGGAAATTAAATTACCTTCCCTTTAACTCTAGACGCAATGACCAAACGTTTTACAGAAATAGCTTTAGTGATTGTTATGGAGATAATTTATATATGGTTATTCATGAAATAATGATAGGATGTATAACATTTGGGAAATTGATATATATAATATTGCATGTTATCCCCTTTTACATGAATTTCCTCCTGCATATTATTAGATATGTTTTATTGTCATCCAGTATAAAAACATCATATTTCTTGTAACTACATGCTCAAGGGTTAAGCAAATGGGCGTACCTGTGAACAGAGGTGGAGGTGTATTTAACCCCATGGTTAATTTTAACCTATGAGAGATTGTTTTAGTATTTAAATAGGTGTCTGCATAGGTACCCATCAGCTACGACTATGGCAACAGCCGAAACGCGTCAGCATTAGGGTACGTGGATATCTACAACCCACACCTCGCCCAGAGGTTTTTCAAGCATTTAACCTGTTTTTCCGTATGTGCCTTTTAATTAATAAAGGAAAGTTCTTTGTTCATCCCTGGTGCCTCTACTCTGTTATTTATTGTGGATTGCAAGGATACTAAGAAGGCACAGATGAACTTATGAACTGTCATTCAGCAGCGGTCTACCCCCAAAGATTCGGCGCCTTGGGATTGCGAGCTGTTGACTCCCCCCGGTTTCCCCACCCCCTTTGACGTCCCACGCTCACAACCCCGGAACCTCAGAGACAGATACTCACGGACGGGTCTCCTGGATGGTGTGCTAAGAGGGATTCCTTGCTGAGTACATAGTTTGATGCCGAAGTTGAGTTTTCCTGAATTTGGTACTCACATATCGTTTCCCCAGGACTGGCACGACCACTATACACCGTCAAAAGTGAGTGTTACCTTTATTCTCTATTGAGTAGTGGATTTTCATGTTATCGAAAGACGAGTGACTGACTACATACAGGGGGAGGGGAGGTATCAACAGAATGCCGAACATAGGGGTGAAGATTTTTATCAACATCAATGAGTGTGTTTTTGCTAGCTCTGATTGATATTGTTTTTGACGTGTGTCTTTAGAAACAGGTGCTGCAAACTTTTTGTTCAATTCAGGTATTACACATGGTACAGCCCACTCATCAGCAATAGCACAGGGAGGTCTGACATATCAGCAATAAAACCTATAACATACCTTTTGCTACTCTCTGTTCTGGCGTTATATAAGTACCTACCTGAGTCTCACTCTATACTTCATTAGTTTTACTGCAATGTGTTTGTATATGTCTGTGTGTGTGCATGTCTTTGTATATGTCTGTGTATGCATGTATGTGTGGTGTGCATCTGTATGTGTATGTTTGTATATGTCTGCATGTGTTTGTATATGTCTGTGTGTGTTTATATAGATTTCTGTGTGTGTTTATATAGGTCTGTGTCTGTTTGTATGTGTGTGTTTGTATATGTCTGTGTGTGAGAATGTGTGTTTGTATATGTCTGTGTGTGCATATGTGTTTGCATATGTCTATGAGTGTGCAAGTGTACATTTTCTATGTGTGGTGTGCATCTTCATTTGCATGAGCATATCTTTATGCGTGTTGGTATATGTCTGTATGTGTGTGTGTATGGTCTGCATCTTTATGTGCATGTGTGTTTTGAATATATACAGGAATGTGTGCATGTCTGTGTTTGAATAGGTCCGTGTGTGTATGTCTGTGTTTGTGTTTGTATATATCTCTGTGCATGTATGTTTGTAAATGTCTGTATGTGCATGTCTCTGTGTGCGCATGTGAGTGTAAATTAATGTTTGATTGTATATGTGCATGTGTGTGTGTGTATTTTTGTTTGTATGTGTGCGTGTTTATATGCACCTGTGTGGGCATTCCACTTGGATCATAAATTGTTATTTAATTCTCTTTCTTTGCAGTCATCTACAGTGCTTTACAAAAATTGATAGAATAATTGGAGGTACAACATGTCTATCAACTGCCAGCACTCACCCGATAACCTTCTGGATTATGGAAAACGAGAGATCATACAGTGCCTGATCATTCCACTGTTTGTACATAATAAAAATTATTATGATCTTTGTGTGATTTATTTGTCCACTCTCTCAAAAGCATAAACCATGTAAGAGGGTGAAAATATTACTTAACAGCTGATTGAGTATAGAACAGAGAGATTAGTGAGCTTTAGGATAAACCATGTAAGAGGGTGTATACATTACTTAACAGCTGATTGTGTACAGAACAGAGAGATGAGTGAGTTTAAGGATAAACCATGTAAGAGGGTGTATACATTACTTACTGACTGATTGTGTAAAGAACAGAGAGATGAGTGAGCTTAAGGATAAACCATGTAAGAGGGTGTATACATTACTTACTGACTGATTGTGTAAAGAACAGAGAGATGAGTGAGCTTAAGGATAAACCATGTAAGAGGGTGTATACATTACTTACTGACTGATTGTGTACAGAACAGAGAGATGAGTGAGCTTAAGGATAAACCATGTAAGAGGGTGTATACATTACTTACTGACTGATTGTGTACAGAACAGAGAGATGAGTGAGCTTAAGGATAAACCATGTAAGAGGGTGTATACATTACTTACCAGCTGATTGTGTAAAGAACAGAGAGATGAGTGAGCTTAAGGATAAACCATGTAAGAGGGTGTATACATTACTTACCGGCTGATTGTGTACAGAACAGAGAGATGAGTGAGCTTAAGGATACACCATGTAAGAGGGTGTATACATTACTTACTGACTGATTGTGTACAGAACAGAGAGATGAGTGAGCTTAGGGATAAACCATGTAAGAGGGTGTATACATTACTTACCGACTGATAGTGTACAGAACAGAGAGATGAGTGCGCTTAAGGATAAACCATGTAAGAGGGTGTATACATTACTTACTGACTGATTGTGTACAGAACAGAGAGATGAGTGAGCTTAAGGATAAACCATGTAAGAGGGTGTATACATTACTTACTGACTGATTGTGTAAAGAACAGAGAGATGAGTGAGCTTAAGGATAAACCATATAAGAGGGTGTATACATTACTTACTGACTGATTGTGTACAGAACAGAGAGATGAGTGAGCTTAAGGATAAACCATGTAAGAGGGTGTATACATTACTTACTGACTGATTGTGTACAGAACAGAGAGATGAGTGAGCTTAAGGATAAACCATGTAAGAGGGTGTATACATTACTTACTGACTGATTGTGTAAAGAACAGAGAGATGAGTAAGCTTAAGGATAAACCATGTAAGAGGGTGTATACATTACGTACTGACTGATTGTGTACAGAACAGACAGATGAGTGAGTTTAAGGATAAACCATGTAATAGGGTGTATACATTACTTACCGGCTGATTGTGTAAAGAACAGAGAGATGAGTGAGCTTAAGGATAAACCATGTAAGAGGGTGTATACATTACGTACTGACTGATTGTGTACAGAACAGACAGATGAGTGAGTTTAAGGATAAACCATGTAAGAGGGTGTATACATTACTTACTAACTGATTGTATAAAGAACAGAGAGATGAGTGAGCTTAAGGATAAACCATGTAAGAGGGTGTATACATTACTTACCGGCTGATTGTGTACAGAACAGAGAGATGAGTGAGCTTAAGGATAAACCATGTAAGAGGGTGTATACATTACTTACTGACTGATTGTGTACAGAACAGAGAGATGAGTGAGCTTAAGGATAAACCATGTAAGAGGGTGTATACATTACTTACTGACTGATTGTGTAAAGAACAGAGAGATGAGTGAGCTTAAGGATAAACCATGTAAGAGGGTGTATACATTACTTACTGACTGATTGTGTAAAGAACAGAGAGATGAGTGAGTTTAAGGATAAACCATGTAAGAGGGTGTATACATTACTTACTGACTGATTGTGTAAAGGACAGAGAGATGAGTGAGCTTAAGGATAAACCATGTAAGATGGTGTATACATTACTTACTGACTGATTGTGTAAAGAACAGAGAGATGAGTGAGCTTAAGGATAAACCATGTAAGAGGGTGTATACATTACTTACCGGCTGATTGTATAAAGAACAGAGAGATGAGTGGGCTTAAGGATAAACCATGTAAGAGGGTGTATACATTACTTACCGGCTGATTGTGTATAGAACAGAGAGATGAGTGAGCTTAAGGATAAACCATATAAGAGGGTGTATACATTACTTACTGACTGATTGTGTAAAGAACAGAGAGATGAGTGAGCTTAAGGATAAAACATGTAAGAGGGTGTATACATTACTTACTGACTGATTGTGTACAGAACAGAGAGATGAGTGAACTTAAGGATAAACCATGTAAGAGGGTGTATACATTACTTACTGACTGATTGTGTACAGAACAGAGAGATGAGTGAGCTTAAGGATAAACCATGTAAGAGGGTGTATACATTACTTACTGACTGATTGTGTAAAGAACAGAGAGATGAGTGAGCTTAAAGATAAACCATGTAAGAGGGTATATACATTACTTACTGACTGATTGTGTAAAGAACAGAGAGATGAGTGAGCTTAAGGATAAACCATGTAAGAGGGTGTATACATTACTTACTGACTGATTGTGTAAAGAACAGAGAGATGAGTGAGCTTAAAGATAAACCATGTAAGAGGGTATATACATTACTTACTGACTGATTGTGTAAAGAACAGAGAGATGAGTGAGCTTAAGGATAAACCATGTAAGAGGGTGTATACATTACTTACTGACTGATTGTGTACAGAACAGAGAGATGAGTGAGCTTAAGGATAAACCATGTAAGAGGGTGTATACATTACTTACTGACTGATTGTGTAAAGATCAGAGAGATGAGTGAGCTTAAGGATAAACCATGTAAGAGGGTGTATACATTACTTACTGACTGATTGTGTACAGAACATAGAGATGAGTGAGCTTAAGGATAAACCATGTAAGAGGGTGTATACATTACTTGCCGACTGATTGTGTACAGAACAGAGAGATGAGTGAGCTTAAGGATAAACCATGTAAGAGGGTGTATACATTACGTACTGACTGTGTAAAGAACAGAGAGATGAGTGAGCTTAAGGATAAACCATGTAAGAGGGTGTATACATTACTTACTGACTGATTGTGTACAAAACAGAGAGATGAGTAAGCTTAAGGATAAACCATTTAAGAGGGTGTATACATTACTTACTGACTGATTGTGTAAAGAACAGAGAGATGAGTGAGCTTAAGGATAAACCATGTAAGAGGGTGTATACATTACTTACCAGCTGATTGTGTAAAGAACAGAGAGATGAGTGAGCTTAAGGATAAACCATGTAAGAGGGTGTATACATTACTTACTGACTGATTGTGTAAATAACAGAGAGATGAGTGAGCTTAAGGATAAACCATGTAACAGGGTGTATACATTACTTACCGGCTGATTGTGTAAAGAACAGAGAGATGAGTGAGCTTAAGGATAAACCATGTAAGAGGGTGTATACATTACTTACCAGCTGATTGTGTACAGAACAGAGAGATGAGTGAGCTTAAGGATAAACCATGTAAGAGGGTGTATACGTTACTTACCGACTGATAGTGTACAGAACAGAGAGATGAGTGAGCTTAAGGATAAACCATGTAAGAGGGTGTATACATTACTTACTGACTGATTGTGTACAAAACAGAGAGATGAGTGAGCTTAATGATAAACCATGTAAGAGGGTGTATACATTACTTACTGACTGATTGTGTAAAGAACAGAGAGATGAGTGAGCTTAAGGATAAACCATGTAAGAGGGTGTATACATTACTTACTGACTGATAGTGTACAGAACAGAGAGATGAGTGAGCTTAAGGATAAACCATGTAAGAGGGTGTATACATTACTTACTGACTGAATGTGTACAGAACAGAGAGATGAGTGAGCTTAAGGATAAACCATGTAAGAGGGTGTATACATTACGTACTGACTGATTGTGTAAAGAACAGAGAGATGAGTGAGCTTAAGGATAAACCATGTAAGAGGGTGTATACATTACTTACTGACTGATTGTGTTAAGAACAGAGAGATGAGTGAGCTTAAGGATAAACCATGTAAGAGGGTGTATACATTACTTACCGGCTGATAGTGTACAGAACAGAGAGATGAGTGAGCTTAAGGATAAACCATGTAAGAGGGTGTATACATTACTTACCGGCTGATAGTGTACAGAACAGAGAGATGAGTGAGCTTAAGGATAAACCATGTAAGAGGGTGTATACATTACTTACCGGCTGATAGTGTACAGAACAGAGAGATGAGTGAGCTTAAGGATAAACCATGTAAGAGGGTGTATACATTACTTACCGGCTGATAGTGTACAGAACAGAGAGATGAGTGAGCTTAAGGATAAACCATGTAAGAGGGTGTATACATTACTTACTGACTGATTGTGTACAGAACAGAGAGATGAGTGAGCTTAAGGATAAACCATATAAGAGGGTGTATACATTACTTACTGACTTATTGTGTAAAGAACAGAGAGATGAGTGAGCTTAAGGATAAACCATGTAAGAGGGTGTATACATTACTAACTGACTGATTGTGTACAGAACAGAGAGATGAGTGAGCTTAAGGATAAACCATATAAGAGGGTGTATACATTACTTACTGACTTATTGTGTAAAGAACAGAGAGATGAGTGAGCTTAAGGATAAACCATGTAAGAGGGTGTATACATTACTAACTGACTGATTGTGTACAGAACAGAGAGATGAGTGAGCTTAAGGATAAACCATATAAGAGGGTGTATACATTACTTACTGACTTATTGTGTAAAGAACAGAGAGATGAGTGAGCTTAAGGATACACCATGTAAGAGGGTGTATACATTACTTACTGACTTATTGTGTAAATAACAGAGAGATGAGTGAGCTTAAGGATAAACCATATAAGAGGGTGTATACATTACTTACTGACTTATTGTGTAAAGAACAGAGAGATGAGTGAGCTTAAGGATACACCATGTAAGAGGGTGTATACATTACTTACTGACTTATTGTGTAAAGAACAGAGAGATGAGTGAGCTTAAGGATAAACCATATAAGAGGGTGTATACATTACTTACTGACTTATTGTGTAAAGAACAGAGAGATGAGTGAGCTTAAGGATAAACCATGTAAGAGGGTGTATACATTACTAACTGACTGATTGTGTACAGAACAGAGAGATGAGTGAGCTTAAGGATAAACCATATAAGAGGGTGTATACATTACTTACTGACTTATTGTGTAAAGAACAGAGAGATGAGTGAGCTTAAGGATACACCATGTAAGAGGGTGTATACATTACTTACTGACTGATTGTGTAAAGAACAGAGAGATGAGTGAGCTTAAGGATAAACCATGTAAGAGGGTGTATACATTACTTACTGACTGATTGTGTAAAGAACAGAGAGATGAGTGAGCTTAAGGATAAACCATGTAAGAGGGTGTATACATTACTTACTGACTGATTAGGTAAAGAACAGAGAGATGAGTGAGCTTAAGGATAAACCATGTAAGAGGGTGTATACATTACTTACTGACTGATTGTGTACAGAACAGAGAGATGAGTGAGCTTAAGGATAAACCATGTAAGAGGGTGTATACATTACTTACTGACTGATTGTGTACAGAACAGAGAGATGAGTGAGCTTAAGGATAAACCATGTAAGAGGGTGTATACATTACTTGCCGACTGATTGTGTAAAGAACTGAGAGAGGAATGAGCTTATGGATAAACCATGTAAGAGGGTGTATACATTACGTACTGACTGATTGTGTAAAGAACAGAGAGATGAGTGAGCTTAAGGATAAACCATGTAAGAGGGTGTATACATTACTTACTGACTGATTGTGTAAAGAACAGAGAGATGAGTGAACTTAAGGATAAACCATGTAAGAGGGTGTATACGTTACTTACCGACTGATAGTGTAAAGAACAGAGAGATGAGTGAGCTTAAGGATAAACCATGTAAGAGGGTGTATACATTACTTGCCGACTGATTGTGTAAAGAACAGAGAGATGAGTGAGCTTAAGGATAAACCATGTAAGAGGGTGTATACATTACTTGCCGACTGATTGTGTAAAGAACAGAGAGATGAGTGAGCTTTAGGATAAACCATGTAAGAGGGTGTATACATTACTTACTGACTGATTGTGTACAGAACAGAGAGATGAGTGAGCTTAAGGATAAACCATGTAAGAGGGTGTATACATTACTTACTGACTGATTGTGTACAGAACAGAGAGATGAGTGAGCTTAAGGATAAACCATGTAAGAGGGTGTATACATTACTTACTGACTGATTGTGTAAAGAACAGAGAGATGAGTGAGTTTAAGGATAAACCATATAAGAGGGTGTATACATTACTTACTGACTGATTGTGTACAGAACAGAGAGATGAGTGAGCTTAAGGATAAACCATGTAAGAGGGTGTATACATTACTTACTGACTGATTGTGTAAAGAACAGAGAGATGAGTGAGCTTAAGGATAAACCATGTAAGAGGGTGTATACATTACTTACTGACTGATTGTGTACAGAACAGAGAGATGAGTGAGCTTAAGAATAAACCATGTAAGAGGGTGTATGCATTACTTACTTACTGATTGTGTAAAGAACAGAGAGATGAGTGAGCTTAATGATAAACTATGTAAGAGGGTGTATACATTATATACTGACTGATTGTGTACATAACAGAGAGATGAGTGAGCTTAAGGATAAACCATGTAAGAGGGTGTATACATTACTTACTGACTGATTGTGTAAAGAACAGAGAGATGAGTGAGCTTAAGAATAAACCATGTAAGAGGGTGTATGCATTACTTACTTACTGATTGTGTAAAGGACAGAGAGATGAGTGAGCTTAAGGATAAACCATGTAAGAGGGTGTATACATTACTTACTGACTGATTGTGTAAAGAACAGAGAGATGAGTGAGCTTAAGGATAAACCATATAAGAGGGTGTATACATTACTTACTGACTGATTGTGTATAGAACAGAGAGATGAGTGAGATTAAGGATAAACCATATAAGAGGGTGTATACATTACTTACTGACTGATTGTGTACAGAACAGAGAGATGAGTGAGATTAAGGATAAACCATGTAAGAGGGTGTATACATTACTTACCAGCTGATTGTGTACAGAACAGAGAGATGAGTGAGCTTAAGGATAAACCATGTAAGAGGGTGTATACATTACTTACTGGCTGATTGTGTAAAGAACAGAGAGATGAGTGAGCTTAAAGATAAACCATGTAAGAGGGTGTATATATTACTTACTGACTGATTGTGTAAAGAACAGAGAGATGAGTGAGCTTTAGGATAACCCATATAAGAGGGTGTATACATTACTTACCGGCTGATTGTGTAAAGAACAGAGAGATGAGTGAGCTTAAGGATAAACCATGTAAGAGGGTGTATACATTACTTACTGACTGATTGTGTACAGAACAGAGAGGTGAGTGAGCTTTAGGATAAACCATGTAAGAGGGTGTATACATTACTTACTGACTGATTGTGTAAAGAACAGAGAGATGAGTGAGCTTAAGGATAAACCATGTAAGAGGGTGTATACATTACTTACCGGCTGATTGTGTAAAGACCAGAGAGATGAGTGAGCTTAATGATAAACCATGTAAGAGGGTGTATACATTACTTACCGGCTGATTGTGTACAGAACAGAGAGATGAGTGAGCTTAATGATAAACCATGTAAGAGGGTGTATACATTACTTACTGACTGATTGTGTAAAGACCAGAGAGATGAGTGAGCTTAAGGATAAACCATGTAAGAGGGTGTATATATTACTTACTGACTGATTGTGTAAAGAACAGATAGATGAGGTGTATACATTACTTACTGACTGATTATGTACAGAACAGAGAGATGAGTGAGCTTAAGGATAAACCATGTAAGAGGGTGTATACATAACTTACTGACTGATTGTGTAAAGAACAGAGAGATGAGTGAGCTTTAGGATAAACCATGTAAGAGGGTATATACATTACTTACTGACTGATTGTGTAAAGTACAGAGAGATGAGTGAGCTTAAGGATAAACCATGTAAGAGGGTGTATACATTACTTACCGGCTGATTGTGTAAAGACCAGAGAGATGAGTGAGCTTAAGGATAAACCATGTAAGAGGGTGTATACATTACTTACTGACTGATTGTGTACAGAACAGAGAGATGAGTGAGCTGAAGGATAAACCATGTAAGAGGGTGTATACATTACTTACCGACTGATTGTGTAAAGAACAGAGAGATGAGTGAGCTTAAGGATAAACCATGTAAGACGGTGTATACATTACTTACTGACTGATTGTGTACAGAACAGAGAGATGAGTGAGCTTAAGGATAAACCATGTAAGAGGGTGTATACATTACTTACTGACTGATTGTGTAACAAACAGAGAGATGAGTGAGCTTAAGGATAAACCATGTAAGAGGGTGTATACATTACTTACTGACTGATTGTGTAAAGAACAGAGAGATGAGTGAGCTTAAGGATAAACCATGTAAGAGGGTGTATACATTACTTACTGACTGATTGTGTAAAGAACAGAGAGATGAGTGAGCTTAAGGATAAACCATGTAAGAGGGTGTATACATTACTTGCCGACTGATTGTGTACAGAACAGAGAGATGAGTGAGCTTAAGGATAAACCATGTAAGAGGGTGTATACATTACTTACCGGCTGATAGTGTACAGAACAGAGAGATGAGTGAGCTTAAGGATAAACCATGTAAGAGGGTGTATACATTACTTACTGACTGATTGTGTACAGAACAGAGAGATGAGTGAGCTTAAGGATAAACCATGTAAGAGGATGTATACATTACTTAGTGACTGATTGTGTACAGAACAGAGAGATGAGTGAGCTAAAGGATAAACCATGTAAGAGGGTGTATACATTACTTACTGACTGATTGTGTACAGAACAGAGAGATGAGTGAGCTTAAGGATAAACCATGTAAGAGGGTGTATACATTACTTACTGACTGATTGTGTAAAGAACAGAGAGATGAGTGGGCTTAAGGATAAACCATGTAAGAGGGTGTATACATTAGTTACTGACTGATTGTGTAAAGAACAGAGAGATGAGTGGGCTTAAGGATAAACCATGTAAGAGGGTGTATACATTACTTAGTGACTGATTGTGTACAGAACAGACAGATGAGTGAGCTTAAGGATAAACCATGTAATAGGGTGTATACATTACTTACTGACTGATTGTGTACAGAACAGAGAGATGAGTGAGCTTAAGGATAAACCATGTAAGAGGGTGTATACATTACTTACTGACTGATTGTGTAAAGAACAGAGAGATAAGTAAGCTTAAGGATAAACCATGTAAGAGGGTGTATACATTACTTACTGACTGATTGTGTAAAGAACAGAGAGATGAGTGAGCTTAAGGATAAACCATGTAAGAGGGTGTATACATTACTTACCGGCTGATTGTGTAAAGAACAGAGAGATGAGTGAGCTTAAGGATAAACCATGTAAGAGGGTGTATACATTACTTACTGGCTGATTGTGTACAGAACAGAGAGATGAGTGAGATTAAGGATAAACCATATAAGAGGGTGTATACATTACTTACTGACTGATTGTGTACAGAACAGAGAGATGAGTGAGATTAAGGATAAACCATGTAAGAGGGTGTATACATTACTTACCAGCTGATTGTATAAAGATTAGAACAGAGAGATGAGTGAGCTTAAGGATAAACCATGTAAGAGGGTGTATACATTACTTACTGACTGATTGTGTACAGAACAGAGAGATGAGTGAGCTTAAGGATAAACCATGTAAGAGGGTGTATACATTACTTACAGACTGATTGTGTACAGAACAGAGAGATGAGTGAGCTTAAGGATAAACCATGTAAGAGGGTGTATACATTACTTACCGGCTGATTGTGTAAAGAACAGAGAGATGAGTGAGCTTAAGGATAACCCATGTAAGAGGGTGTATACATTACTTACTGACTGATTGTGTAAAGAACAGAGAGATGAGTGAGGTTAAGGATAAACCATGTAAGAGGGTGTATACATTATTTACTGACTGATTGTGTACAGAACAGAGATATGAGTAAGCTTAAGGATAAACCATGTAAGAGGGTGTATACATTACTTACTGACTGATTGTGTACAGAACAGAGAGATGACTGAGCTTAAGGATAAACCATGTAAAAGGGTGTATACATTACTTACTGACTTATTGTGTAAAGAACAGAGAGATGAGTGAGATTAAGGATAAACCATGTAAGAGGGTGTATACATTACTTACTGACTGATTGTGTACAGAACAGAGAGGTGAGTGAGCTTAAGGATAAACCATGTAAGAGGGTGTATACATTACTTACTGACTGATTGTGTAAAGAACAGAGAGATGAGTGAGCTTAAGGATAAACCATATAAGAGGGTGTATACATTACTTACTGACTGATTGTGTAAAGAACAGAGAGATGAGAGAGCTTAAGGATAAACCATGTAAGAGGGTGTATACATTACTTACTGACTGATTGTGTACAGAACAGAGAGATGAGTGAGATTATGGATAAACCATGTAAGAGGGTGTATACATGACTTACCAGCTGATTGTGTACAGAACAGAGAGATGAGTGAGCTTAAGGATAAACCATGTAAGGGAGTGTATACATTACTTACTGACTGATTGTGTAAAGAACAGAGAGATGAGTGAGCTTAAGGATAAACCATGTAAGAGGGTGTATACATTACTTACTGGCTGATTGTGTAAAGAACAGAGAGATGAGTGAGCTTAAGGATAAACCATGTAAGAGGGTGTATACATTACTTACCGGCTGATTGTGTAAAGAACAGAGAGATGAGTGAGCTTAAGGATAAACCATGTAAGAGGGTGTATACATTACTTACAGACTGATTGTGTACAGAACAGAGAGATGAGTGAGCTTAAGGATAAACCATGTAAGAGGGTGTATACATTACTTACTGACTGATTGTGTACAGAACAGAGAGATGAGTGAGCTTAAGGATAAACCATGTAAGAGGGTGTATACATTACTTACTGGCTGATTGTGTACAGAACAGAGAGATGAGTGAGATTAAGGATAAACCATATAAGAGGGTGTATACATTACTTACTGACTGATTGTATAAAGAACAGAGAGATGAGTGTTCTTAAGGATAAACCATGTAAGAGGGTGTATACATTACTTACTGACTGATTGTGTACAGAACAGAGAGATGAGTGAGCTTAAGGATAAACCATGTAAGAGGGTGTATACATTACTTACTGGCTGACTGTGTAAAGAACAGAGAGATGAGTGAGCTTAAGGATAAACCATGTAAGGGAGTGTATACATTACTTACTGACTGATTGTGTAAAGACCAGAGAGATGAGTGAGCTTAAGGATAAACCATGTAAGAGGGTGTATACATTACTTACTGGCTGATTGTGTAAAGAACAGAGAGATGAGTGAGCTTAAGGATAAACCATGTAAGAGGGTGTATACATTACTTACCGGCTGATTGTGTAAAGAACAGAGAGATGAGTGAGCTTAAGGATAAACCATGTAAGAGGGTGTATACATTACTTACAGACTGATTGTGTACAGAACAGAGAGATGAGTGAGCTTAGGGATAAACCATGTACGAGGGTGTATACATTACTTACCAGCTGATTGTGTACAGAACAGAGAGATGAGTGAGCTTAAGGATAAACCATGTAAGAGGGTGTATACATTACTTACCGGCTGATTGTGTAAAGAACAGAGAGATGAGTGGGCTTAAGGATAAACCATGTAAGAGGGTGTATACATTACTTACCGGCTGATTATGTACAGAACAGAGAGATGAGTGAGCTTAAGGATAAACCATGTAAGAGGGTGTATACATTACTTACCGGCTGATTGTGTAAAGAACAGAGAGATGAGTGAGCTTAAGGATAAACCATGTAAGAGGGTGTATACATTACTTACCGGCTGATTGTGTACAGAACAGAGAGATGAGTGAGCTTAAGGATAAACCATGTAAGAGGGTGTATACATTACTTACCGGCTGATAGTGTAAAGAACAGAGAGATGAGTGAGCTTAAGGATAAACCATGTAAGAGGGTGTATACATTACTTACCAGCTGATTGTGTACAGAACAGAGAGATGAGTGAGCTTAAGGATAAACCATGTAAGAGGGTGTATACATTACGTACTGACTGATTGTGTACAGAACAGAGATATGAGTGAGCTTAAGGATAAACCATGTAAGAGGGTGTATACATTACTTACTGGCTGATTGTGTACAAAACAGAGAGATTAGTGAGCTTAAGGATAAACCATGTAAGAGGGTGTATACATTACTTACTGACTGATTGTGTACAGAACAGAGAGATGAGTGAGTTTAAGGATAAACCATGTAAGAGGGTGTATACATTACTTACTGACTGATTGTGTACAGAACAGAGAGATGACTGAGCTTAAGGATAAACCATGTAAGAGGGTGTATACATTACTTACTGACTGATTGTGTACAGAACAGAGAGATGAGTGAGCTTAAGGATAAACCATGTAACAGGGTGTATACATTACTTACTGACTGATTGTGTAAAGAACAGAGAGATGAGTGAGCTTAAGGATAAACCATGTAAGAGGGTGTATACATTACTTACCGGCTGATTGTGTAAAGAACAGAGAGATGAGTGAGCTTAAGGATAAACCATGTAAGAGGGTGTATACATTACTTACTGACTTATTGTGTACAGAACAGAGAGATGAGTGAGCTTAAGGATAAACCGTGTAAGAGGGTGTATACATTACTTACTGACTGATTGTGTACAGAACAGAGAGATGAGTGAGCTTAAGGATAAACCATGTAACAGGGTGTATACATTACTTACTGACTGATTGTGTAAAGAACAGAGAGATGAGTGAGCTTTAGGATAAACCATGTAAGAGGGTGTATACATTACTTACCGGCTGATTGTGTAAAGAACAGAGAGATGAGTGAGCTTAAGGATAAACCATGTAAGAGGGTGTATACATTACTTACTGACTGATTGTGTACAGAACAGAGAGATGACTGAGCTTAAGGATAAACCATGTAAGAGGGTGTATACATTACTTACTGACTGATTGTGTACAGAACAGAGAGATGAGTGAGCTTAAGGATAAACCATGTAAGAGGGTGTATACATTACTTACTGGCTGACTGTGTAAAGAACAGAGAGATGAGTGAGCTTAAGGATAAACCATGTAAGGGAGTGTATACATTACTTACTGACTGATTGTGTAAAGACCAGAGAGATGAGTGAGCTTAAGGATAAACCATGTAAGAGGGTGTATACATTACTTACTGGCTGATTGTGTAAAGAACAGAGAGATGAGTGAGCTTAAGGATAAACCATGTAAGAGGGTGTATACATTACTTACCGGCTGATTGTGTAAAGAACAGAGAGATGAGTGAGCTTAAGGATAAACCATGTAAGAGGGTGTATACATTACTTACAGACTGATTGTGTACAGAACAGAGAGATGAGTGAGCTTAGGGATAAACCATGTACGAGGGTGTATACATTACTTACCAGCTGATTGTGTACAGAACAGAGAGATGAGTGAGCTTAAGGATAAACCATGTAAGAGGGTGTATACATTACTTACCGGCTGATTGTGTAAAGAACAGAGAGATGAGTGGGCTTAAGGATAAACCATGTAAGAGGGTGTATACATTACTTACCGGCTGATTATGTACAGAACAGAGAGATGAGTGAGCTTAAGGATAAACCATGTAAGAGGGTGTATACATTACTTACCGGCTGATAGTGTAAAGAACAGAGAGATGAGTGAGCTTAAGGATAAACCATGTAAGAGGGTGTATACATTACTTACCGGCTGATTGTGTACAGAACAGAGAGATGAGTGAGCTTAAGGATAAACCATGTAAGAGGGTGTATACATTACTTACCGGCTGATAGTGTAAAGAACAGAGAGATGAGTGAGCTTAAGGATAAACCATGTAAGAGGGTGTATACATTACTTACCAGCTGATTGTGTACAGAACAGAGAGATGAGTGAGCTTAAGGATAAACCATGTAAGAGGGTGTATACATTACGTACTGACTGATTGTGTACAGAACAGAGATATGAGTGAGCTTAAGGATAAACCATGTAAGAGGGTGTATACATTACTTACTGGCTGATTGTGTACAAAACAGAGAGATTAGTGAGCTTAAGGATAAACCATGTAAGAGGGTGTATACATTACTTACTGACTGATTGTGTACAGAACAGAGAGATGAGTGAGTTTAAGGATAAACCATGTAAGAGGGTGTATACATTACTTACTGACTGATTGTGTACAGAACAGAGAGATGAGTGAGCTTAAGGATAAACCATGTAAGAGGGTGTATACATTACTTACTGACTGATTGTGTACAGAACAGAGAGATGAGTGAGCTTAAGGATAAACCATGTAACAGGGTGTATACATTACTTACTGACTGATTGTGTAAAGAACAGAGAGATGAGTGAGCTTAAGGATAAACCATGTAAGAGGGTGTATACATTACTTACCGGCTGATTGTGTAAAGAACAGAGAGATGAGTGAGCTTAAGGATAAACCATGTAAGAGGGTGTATACATTACTTACTGACTTATTGTGTACAGAACAGAGAGATGAGTGAGCTTAAGGATAAACCGTGTAAGAGGGTGTATACATTACTTACTGACTGATTGTGTACAGAACAGAGAGATGAGTGAGCTTAAGGATAAACCATGTAACAGGGTGTATACATTACTTACTGACTGATTGTGTAAAGAACAGAGAGATGAGTGAGCTTTAGGATAAACCATGTAAGAGGGTGTATACATTACTTACCGGCTGATTGTGTAAAGAACAGAGAGATGAGTGAGCTTAAGGATAAACCATGTAAGAGGGTGTATACATTACTTACTGACTGATTGTGTACAGAACAGAGAGATGACTGAGCTTAAGGATAAACCATGTAAGAGGGTGTATACATTACTTACTGACTTATTGTGTACAGAACAGAGAGATGAGTGAGCTTAAGGATAAACCGTGTAAGAGGGTGTATACATTACTTACTGGCTGATTGTGTAAATAACAGAGAGATGAGTGAGCTTAAGGATAAACCATGTAAGAGGGTGTATACATTACTTACTGACTGATTGTGTAAAGAACAGAGAGATGAGTGAGCTTAAGGATAAACCATGTAAGAGGGTGTATACATTACTTACCGGCTGATTGTGTACATAACATAGAGATGAGTGAGCTTAAGGATAAACCATGTAAGAGGGTGTATACATTACTTACCAGCTGATTGTGTACAGAACAGAGAGATGAGTGAGCTTAAGAATAAACCATGTATGAGGGTGTATACATTACTTACTGACTGATTGTGTACAGAACAGAGAGATGAGTGAGCTTAAGGATAAACCATGTAAGAGGGTGTATACATTACTTACTGACTGATTGTGTACAGAACAGAGAGATGAGTGAGCTTAAGGGTAAACCATGTAACAGGGTGTATATATTACTTACTGACTGATTGTGTAAAGAACAGAGAGATGAGTGAGCTTAAGGATAAACCATGTAAGAGGGTGTATACATTACTTACTGACTGATTGTGTAAAGAACAGAGAGATGAGTGAGCTTAAGAATAAACCATGTAAGAGGGTGTATACATTACTTAGTGACTGATTGTGTACAGAACAGAGAGATGAGTGAGCTAAAGGATAAACCATGTAAGAGGGTGTATACATTACTTACTGACTGATTGTGTACAGAACAGAGAGATGAGTGAGCTTAAGGATAAACCATGTAAGAGGGTGTATACATTACTTACTGACTGATTGTGTAAAGAACAGAGAGATGAGTGGGCTTAAGGATAAACCATGTAAGAGGGTGTATACATTAGTTACTGACTGATTGTGTAAAGAACAGAGAGATGAGTGGGCTTAAGGATAAACCATGTAAGAGGGTGTATACATTACTTAGTGACTGATTGTGTACAGAACAGACAGATGAGTGAGCTTAAGGATAAACCATGTAATAGGGTGTATACATTACTTACTGACTGATTGTGTACAGAACAGAGAGATGAGTGAGCTTAAGGATAAACCATGTAAGAGGGTGTATACATTACTTACTGACTGATTGTGTAAAGAACAGAGAGATAAGTAAGCTTAAGGATAAACCATGTAAGAGGGTGTATACATTACTTACTGACTGATTGTGTAAAGAACAGAGAGATGAGTGAGCTTAAGGATAAACCATGTAAGAGGGTGTATACATTACTTACCGGCTGATTGTGTAAAGAACAGAGAGATGAGTGAGCTTAAGGATAAACCATGTAAGAGGGTGTATACATTACTTACTGGCTGATTGTGTACAGAACAGAGAGATGAGTGAGATTAAGGATAAACCATATAAGAGGGTGTATACATTACTTACTGACTGATTGTGTACAGAACAGAGAGATGAGTGAGATTAAGGATAAACCATGTAAGAGGGTGTATACATTACTTACCAGCTGATTGTATAAAGATTAGAACAGAGAGATGAGTGAGCTTAAGGATAAACCATGTAAGAGGGTGTATACATTACTTACTGACTGATTGTGTACAGAACAGAGAGATGAGTGAGCTTAAGGATAAACCATGTAAGAGGGTGTATACATTACTTACAGACTGATTGTGTACAGAACAGAGAGATGAGTGAGCTTAAGGATAAACCATGTAAGAGGGTGTATACATTACTTACCGGCTGATTGTGTAAAGAACAGAGAGATGAGTGAGCTTAAGGATAACCCATGTAAGAGGGTGTATACATTACTTACTGACTGATTGTGTAAAGAACAGAGAGATGAGTGAGGTTAAGGATAAACCATGTAAGAGGGTGTATACATTATTTACTGACTGATTGTGTACAGAACAGAGATATGAGTAAGCTTAAGGATAAACCATGTAAGAGGGTGTATACATTACTTACTGACTGATTGTGTACAGAACAGAGAGATGACTGAGCTTAAGGATAAACCATGTAAAAGGGTGTATACATTACTTACTGACTTATTGTGTAAAGAACAGAGAGATGAGTGAGATTAAGGATAAACCATGTAAGAGGGTGTATACATTACTTACTGACTGATTGTGTACAGAACAGAGAGGTGAGTGAGCTTAAGGATAAACCATGTAAGAGGGTGTATACATTACTTACTGACTGATTGTGTAAAGAACAGAGAGATGAGTGAGCTTAAGGATAAACCATATAAGAGGGTGTATACATTACTTACTGACTGATTGTGTAAAGAACAGAGAGATGAGAGAGCTTAAGGATAAACCATGTAAGAGGGTGTATACATTACTTACTGACTGATTGTGTACAGAACAGAGAGATGAGTGAGATTATGGATAAACCATGTAAGAGGGTGTATACATGACTTACCAGCTGATTGTGTATAGAACAGAGAGATGAGTGAGCTTAAGGATAAACCATGTAAGGGAGTGTATACATTACTTACTGACTGATTGTGTAAAGAACAGAGAGATGAGTGAGCTTAAGGATAAACCATGTAAGAGGGTGTATACATTACTTACTGGCTGATTGTGTAAAGAACAGAGAGATGAGTGAGCTTAAGGATAAACCATGTAAGAGGGTGTATACATTACTTACCGGCTGATTGTGTAAAGAACAGAGAGATGAGTGAGCTTAAGGATAAACCATGTAAGAGGGTGTATACATTACTTACAGACTGATTGTGTACAGAACAGAGAGATGAGTGAGCTTAAGGATAAACCATGTAAGAGGGTGTATACATTACTTACTGACTGATTGTGTACAGAACAGAGAGATGAGTGAGCTTAAGGATAAACCATGTAAGAGGGTGTATACATTACTTACTGGCTGATTGTGTACAGAACAGAGAGATGAGTGAGATTAAGGATAAACCATATAAGAGGGTGTATACATTACTTACTGACTGATTGTGTACAGAACAGAGAGATGAGTGAGATTAAGGATAAACCATGTAAGAGGGTGTATACATTACTTACCAGCTGATTGTATAAAGATTAGAACAGAGAGATGAGTGAGCTTAAGGATAAAACATGTAACAGGGTGTATACATTACTTACTGACTGATTGTGTACAGAACAGAGAGATGAGTGAGCTTAAGGATAAACCATGTAAGAGGGTGTATACATTACTTACTGGCTGACTGTGTAAAGAACAGAGAGATGAGTGAGCTTAAGGATAAACCATGTAAGAGGGTGTATACATTACTTACTGACTGATTGTGTACAGAACAGATAGATGACTGAGATTATGGATAAACCATGTAAGAGGGTGTATACATAACTTACCGGCTGATTGTGTAAAGAACAGAGAGATGAGTGAGCTTAAGGATAAACCATGTAAGGGAGTGTATACATTACTTACTGACTGATTGTGTAAAGACCAGAGAGATGAGTGAGCTTAAGGATAAACCATGTAAGAGGGTGTATACATTACTTACTGGCTGATTGTGTAAAGAACAGAGAGATGAGTGAGCTTAAGGATAAACCATGTAAGAGGGTGTATACATTACTTACCGGCTGATTGTGTAAAGAACAGAGAGATGAGTGAGCTTAAGGATAAACCATGTAAGAGGGTGTATACATTACTTACAGACTGATTGTGTACAGAACAGAGAGATGAGTGAGCTTAGGGATAAACCATGTACGAGGGTGTATACATTACTTACCAGCTGATTGTGTACAGAACAGAGAGATGAGTGAGCTTAAGGATAAACCATGTAAGAGGGTGTATACATTACTTACCGGCTGATTGTGTAAAGAACAGAGAGATGAGTGGGCTTAAGGATAAACCATGTAAGAGGGTGTATACATTACTTACCGGCTGATTATGTACAGAACAGAGAGATGAGTGAGCTTAAGGATAAACCATGTAAGAGGGTGTATACATTACTTACCGGCTGATAGTGTAAAGAACAGAGAGATGAGTGAGCTTAAGGATAAACCATGTAAGAGGGTGTATACATTACTTACCGGCTGATTGTGTACAGAACAGAGAGATGAGTGAGCTTAAGGATAAACCATGTAAGAGGGTGTATACATTACTTACCGGCTGATAGTGTAAAGAACAGAGAGATGAGTGAGCTTAAGGATAAACCATGTAAGAGGGTGTATACATTACTTACCAGCTGATTGTGTACAGAACAGAGAGATGAGTGAGCTTAAGGATAAACCATGTAAGAGGGTGTATACATTACGTACTGACTGATTGTGTACAGAACAGAGATATGAGTGAGCTTAAGGATAAACCATGTAAGAGGGTGTATACATTACTTACTGGCTGATTGTGTACAAAACAGAGAGATTAGTGAGCTTAAGGATAAACCATGTAAGAGGGTGTATACATTACTTACTGACTGATTGTGTACAGAACAGAGAGATGAGTGAGTTTAAGGATAAACCATGTAAGAGGGTGTATACATTACTTACTGACTGATTGTGTACAGAACAGAGAGATGACTGAGCTTAAGGATAAACCATGTAAGAGGGTGTATACATTACTTACTGACTGATTGTGTACAGAACAGAGAGATGAGTGAGCTTAAGGATAAACCATGTAACAGGGTGTATACATTACTTACTGACTGATTGTGTAAAGAACAGAGAGATGAGTGAGCTTAAGGATAAACCATGTAAGAGGGTGTATACATTACTTACCGGCTGATTGTGTAAAGAACAGAGAGATGAGTGAGCTTAAGGATAAACCATGTAAGAGGGTGTATACATTACTTACTGACTTATTGTGTACAGAACAGAGAGATGAGTGAGCTTAAGGATAAACCGTGTAAGAGGGTGTATACATTACTTACTGACTGATTGTGTACAGAACAGAGAGATGAGTGAGCTTAAGGATAAACCATGTAACAGGGTGTATACATTACTTACTGACTGATTGTGTAAAGAACAGAGAGATGAGTGAGCTTTAGGATAAACCATGTAAGAGGGTGTATACATTACTTACCGGCTGATTGTGTAAAGAACAGAGAGATGAGTGAGCTTAAGGATAAACCATGTAAGAGGGTGTATACATTACTTACTGACTGATTGTGTACAGAACAGAGAGATGACTGAGCTTAAGGATAAACCATGTAAGAGGGTGTATACATTACTTACTGACTTATTGTGTACAGAACAGAGAGATGAGTGAGCTTAAGGATAAACCGTGTAAGAGGGTGTATACATTACTTACTGGCTGATTGTGTAAATAACAGAGAGATGAGTGAGCTTAAGGATAAACCATGTAAGAGGGTGTATACATTACTTACTGACTGATTGTGTACAGAACAGAGAGATGAGTGAGCTTAAGGATAAACCATGTAAGAGGGTGTATACATTACTTACTGACTGATTGTGTACAGAACAGAGAGATGAGTGAGCTTAAGGGTAAACCATGTAACAGGGTGTATATATTACTTACTGACTGATTGTGTAAAGAACAGAGAGATGAGTGAGCTTAAGGATAAACCATGTAAGAGGGTGTATACATTACTTACCGGCTGATAGTGTAAAGAACAGAGAGATGAGTGAGCTTTAGGATAAACCATGTAAGAGGGTGGATACATTACTTACTGACTGATTGTGTACAGAACAGAGAGATGAGTGAGCTTAAGGATAAACCATGTAAGAGGGTGTATACATTACTTACTGACTGATTGTGTACAGAACAGAGAGATGAGTGAGCTTAAGGATAAACCATGTAAGAGGGTGTATACATTACTTACTGACTGATTGTGTAAAGAACAGAGAGATGAGTGAGCTTAAGGATAAACCATGTAAGAGGGTGTATACATTACTTACTAGCTGATTGTGTACAGAACAGAGAGATGAGTGAGCTTAAGGATAAACCATGTAAGAGGGTGTATACATTAGTTACAGACTGATTGTATAAAGAACAGAGAGATGAGTGAAATTAAGGATAAAACATGTAAGAGGGTGTATACATTACTTACTGACTGATTGTGTAAAGAACAGAGAGATGAGTGAGCTTAAGGATAAACCATGTAAGAGGGTGTATACATTACTTACTGGCTGATTGTGTAAAGAACAGAGAGATGAGTGAGCTTAAGGATAAACCATGTAAGAGGGTGTATACATTACTTACCGGCTGATTGTGTAAAGAACAGAGAGATGAGTGAGGTTAAGGATAAACCATGTAAGAGGGTGTATACATTACTCACCGACTGATTGTGTACAGAACAGAGAGATGAGTGAGATTATGGATAAACCATGTAAGAGGGTGTATACATTACTTACTGACTGATTGTGTACAGAACAGAGAGATGAGTGAGCTTAAGGATAAACCATGTAAGAGGGTGTATACATTACTTACTGACTGATTGTGTACAGAACAGAGAGATGAGTGAGCTTAAGGATAAACCATGTAAGAGGGTGTATACATTACTTACAGACTGATTGTGTACAGAACAGAGAGATGAGTGAGCTTAAGGATAAACCATGTAAGAGGGTGTATACATTACTTACTGACTGATTAGGTAAAGAACAGAGAGATGAGTAAGCTTAAGGATAAACCATATAAGAGGGTGTATACATTACTTACTGACTGATTGTATAAAGTACAGAGAGATGAGTGAGCTTAAGGATAAACCATGTAAGAGGGTGTATACATTACGTACCGGCTGATTGTGTAAAGAACAGAGAGATGAGTAAGCTTAAGGATAAACCATGTAAGAGGGTGTATACATTACTTACTGACTGACTGATTGTGTAAAGAACAGAGAGATGAGTGAGCTTAAGGATAAACCATGTAAGAGGGTGTATACATTACTTACTGTCTGATTGTGTACAGAACAGAGAGATGAGTGAGCTTAAGGATAAACCATGTAAGAGGGTGTATACATTACTTACTGACTGATTGTGTACAAAACAGAGAGATGAGTGAGCTTAAGGATAAACCATGTAAGAGGGTGTATACATTACTTACCGGCTGATTGTGTATAGAACAGAGAGATGAGTGAGATTATGGATAAACCATGTAAGAGGGTGTATACATTACTTATTGACTGATTGTATAAAGAACAGAGAGATAGGTGAGATTAAGGATAAACCATGTAAGAGGGTGTATACATTACTTATTGACTGATTGTATAAAGAACAGAGAGATGAGTGTGTCATATATGTCATTTTCTCTTGTAACACTTAGCAGCCTGTCCCTTTAATTATGGCTGTTATGGATCCTTTATAAGCATGCTAGTTTGATTGCTCTTTGCTTGTTATTGAGGAACCTCCCCTGGTTTCTATTGAGCCACCTGTTACCTTTGCTGGCTGCTTTCAGCAGAGTTTACCTGGAAGCCTGTTTGAACTTACAGCGTGCATCGTGACACCTCCCCTTTCTGACCTGAGCTTCGCGGTCAAACAGAAGGCTGCAGCACTTTGGAGACAACGCATCTTATTTTACTAACGGATTTCAGTAAGTACTTACTGCGCTATAATAATGAATAATTAATAGATTGATCGCTGTATGAAGTCACTTGCAAAACCGCTATTGAATCTCACAACTTACATCAGTTGTTCTGCCACAACTATAAAACTAAGTTGAGACTTTGGCCTCTAGTTATCAACGTGTCTACCTCAAATACGCTGGAATTCTGCAGCGTATTTGAGGCGAGGCTGATTCTCCTTAGTTATCAAGCCCTAGACACCGGCAAAAGTAGAATATAGTGACGTAAGCTTCGATCCGCCGGACTCAGTCCGACACAGATCGATTCTTACGTCACTCCAGATGTTCCGCACGCAAGTTCGGCACAATCTGACTACTTTTGCTAGTTATCAAAAAACTAGCAGGTACGCTCAGCACTTTTCCGGCCCAGCGTACCTGGTTTTCAAACCGCCGCCCTGGAGGCGGCAGATCCCATAGGAATCAATGGGAGTCTGACCATAGCGAAAGTTCATGTTCGCTGCTGCCAGATATCCCATTCATTCCTATGGGAGCTGTCTACACCTAACACCCTAACATGTACCCCGAGTCTAAACACCCCTAATCTGCCCCCCCCCTACACCGCCGCAACTAAATAAAGTTATTACCCCCTAAACCGCCGCTCCCGGAGCCCACCGCCATGCTAATAAACTGATTAACCCCTTAACCGCCGCAACTATAATATATGTATTAACCCCTAAACCGCCGCTCCCGGACCCCGCCGCCACCTACATTATACCTAGTAACCCCTATCCTGCCCCCCCTATACCGCCGCCACCTATAATTAAGTTATTAACCCCTATCCTGCCGATCCCGGACACCGCCGCAACTAAATAAATAGATAACCCCCAAACCGCCGCTCCCGGACCCCGCCGCAACCTATATTAAACTTATTAACCCCTAATCTGCCTCCCCTACACCGTCACCACCTATAATAAATTTATTAACCCCTATCCTGCCCCCCCTACACTGCCGCCACTGTAATAAAATTATTAACCCCTAAACCTAAGTCTAACCCTAACCCTAACACCCCCCTAACTTAAATATTAATTAAATACATCTAAATAAATGTAACTCTTATTAACTAAATGAATCCTATTTAAAACTAAATACTTACCTTTAAAATAAACCCTAATATAGCAACAATATAAATAATAATTATATTGTAGCTATCTTAGGATTTATTTTTATTTTACAGGCAACTTTCAATTTATTTTAACTAGGTACAATAGCTATTAAATAGTTATTAACTATTTAATAGCTACCTAGTTAAAATAAAGAGAAATTTACCTGTAAAATAAAAACTAACCTAAGTTACAATTACACATAACACTACACTATCATTAAATAAATGAATCCTATTTAAAACTAAATACTTACCTGTAAAATAAACCCTAAGATAGCTACAATGTAATTAATAATTACATTGTAGCTATTGTAGGATTTATATTTATTTTACAGGTAACTTTGTATTTATTTTAGCTAGTTAGAATAGTTATTAACTATTTAATAACTACCTAGCTAAAAGAAATACAAAATTACCTGTAAAATAAATCCTAACCTAAGTTACAATTAAACCTAACACTACACTATCATTAAATAAATTAAATACAAATACCTACAAATAAATGCGAGCTCAATCTGATTGGCTGATTGGATCAGCCAATCGGATTGAACTTGAATCTGATTGGCTGATTCCATCAGCCAATCAGATTATTCCTACCTTAATTCCGATTGGCTGATAGAATCCTATCAGCCAATTGGAAATCGAGGGACGCCATCTTGGATGATGTCCCTTAAAGGAACCTTCATTCGTCGGGAGTTCGTCGTGAAGGAAGGATGTTCCGCGTCGGCGGGATGAAGATGGAGCCGGAAGAAAGAAGATTGAAGATGCCGCTTGATAGAAGACTTCAGCCGGATGATGGACCTCTTCAGCCCCCGCTTGGATGAAGACTTCAGCCGGATGATGGACCTCTTCAGCCCTCGCTTGGATGAAGAATTCGGCTCGGCTGGGTAAACACGACTCAAGGTAGGAAGATCTTCAGGGGGGTAGTGTTAGGTTTATTTAAGGGGGGTTTTGGTTAGATTAGGGATATGTGGGTGGTGGGTTTTAATGTTGGGGGGGGTTGTATTTTTATTTTACAGGCAAAAGAGCAGAATTCTTTGGGGCATGCCCAGCAAAAGGCCCTTTTAAGGGCTGGTAAGGTAATTGAGCTGGTATCTTTTAAATGTAGAATAGGGTAGGGAATTTTTTTATTTTGGGGGGCTTTGTTATTTTATTAGGGGGCTTAGAGTAGGTGTAATTAGCTTAAAATTGTTGTAATATTTCTATAATGTTTGTAAATTATTTTTTTATTTTTTGTAACAGTTCTTTTTTATTTTTTGTAACTTAGTGTATTTATTTGTATTTATTTGTAGGTATTTGTATTTAATTTATTTAATGATAGTGTAGTGTTAGGTTTAATTGTAACTTAGGTTAGGATTTATTTTACAGGTAATTTTGTATTTCTTTTAGCTAGGTAGTTATTAAATAGTTAATAACTATTTAATAACTATTCTAACTAGCTAAAATAAATACAAAGTTACCTGTAAAATAAATATAAATCCTACAATAGCTACAATGTAATTATTAATTATATTGTAGCTATATTAGGGTTTATTTTAAAGGTAAGTATTTAGTTTTAAATAGGATTAATTTAGTTAATAAGAGAAATATTATTTAGATTTATTTAATTAATATTTAAGTTAGGGGGGTGTTAGGGTTAGTGTTAGACTTAGGTTTAGCTGTTAATAATTTTATTACAGTGGCGACGGTGTAGGGGGGGGCAGGATAGGGGTTAATAAATTTATTATAGGTGGCGACGGTGTAGGGGGGGGCAGATTAGGGGTTAATAAGTTTAATATAGGTTGCGGCGGGGTCCGGGAGCGGCGGTTTAGGGGTTAAACTATTTATTTAGTTGCGGCGAGTTCTGGGATCTGCAGGATAGGGGTTAATAACTTTATTATAGGTGGCGACGGTATAGGGGGGGCAGGATAGGGGTTACTAGGTATAATGTAGGTGGCGGCGGTGTCTGGGAGCGGCGGTTTAGGGGTTAATACATTTATAAGAGTTGCGGCGGGGTCTAGGAGCGGCGGTTTAGGGGTTAATAACTTTATTGAGTTGCGGGGGGCTCCGGGGGCGCCGGTACAGGGGGTAGAACAGTGTAGTTAGTGTGGGTGCTTAGTGACAGGGGTATCAATAAAGCTGTCAAAAAGCCGAAGAGCAGCGAGATCGGATGAGTGATAACTCTCACAGTCCGCTGCTCATCGCCCCGTACTTGGTGCGCGGCTTTTTGACAGCTTTTTTGATAACTTAGGCGAAATTTTGAAGGTCCACGGAGGCGATGGTAGGCGAGCTTAGGCGGGCGTATTGAACCGGCGAAGGCAGGTAAAGTAGACGGCTTGATAACTACCCCCCATTGTGTTTGTTTCAAAAAAATAGTCAATTAACACCATTCTAAACACCCATTGACTTTTCAGCTTTCAGAAACGCTCCCCTAACCTGCTTACATCAATCTGATCCTGCCTCAGAAGTATCTGTTGGAACTTTGCTGCCTGACATCGGTTCTACCAAAGCTAAGTGCATTTGTTGTAAAATTGTGGAGATTATATCTCCTAATGTCATTTGTATTAGTCGTCATGATAAACTTATACATGCAGATAGTGTGTCCAACAGTAATAGTACATTGCCGGTTGCAGTTCCTTCAACTTTTAATGTACATGATATACCTATGAATTTTAAAGAATTTGTTACTAATTATATTCAGAAGGCTTTGTCTGTATTTCCACCTTCTAATAAGCTTTTAAAACTTCTCATAAAGTTTATGAAATTTCAAATGACCGACAACATAATTAATTATCCACCTGTGATGAGGATCTATCTGATTCAGAAGATCCTTCCTCAGAGATTGACACTGACAAATCTACTTATTTATTTAAAATGGAGTATATGCTTTCTTTGTTAAAAGAAGTGTTAATTACTTTGGATATTGAAGAAGCTAGTCCTCTTGATATTAAACCAGTAAACGTTTAAATGATGTTTTTAAACCTCCTATGGTTACTCCTGAGGTTTTTCCTATTCCTGATGCTATTTCTGATCGATTTCTAAGGAATGGAATAAGCCGGGTACTCCTTTTAATCCTTCTGCAAGGGTTAAAAAATTGTATCCTTTACCAGCAATTTCAATAGAGTTTTGGGAAAAGATCCCCAAAGTTGATGGGGCTATTTCTACTCTTGCTAAACGAACCACTATTCCTATGGAAGAAAGTACTTCCTTTAAAGATCCTTTAGATAGGAAGCTTGAATCTTATCTAAGGAAAGCCTATTTATATTCAGGTCATCTTCTTAGGCCTGCAATTTCTTTGGCTGATATTGAAGCTGCTTCAACTGTTTGGTTGGAGAATTTAGCGCAACAAGAATTGGATTCTGACTTATATAGCATTGTTCGTTTACTACAACATGCTAATTATTTTATTTGTGATGCTATTTTCGATATTATCAAAATTGATGTTAGATTCATGTCTTTAGCTATTTTAGCTAGAAGAACTTTATGGCTTAACTCTTTCTTTCCAAGGTAATAATTTATTTGGTTCTCAGTTGGATTCTATTATTTCAACTGTTACTGGGGGCAAGGGAGTTTTTTTGCTTCAGGATAAAAAAAACCTAAGGGTAAATCTAAGGCTTCTAATCGTTTTCGTTCCTTTCGTTAAAATAAGGAACAAAAACCTAATCCTTCCCCCAAGGAATCTGTTTCCAATTGGAAGCCTTCCTCAAACTGGAATAAATCCAAGCCTTTTAAGAAACCAAAGTCAGCCCCTAAGTCCGCATGAAGGTGCGGCCCTCATTCCAGCTCAGCTGGTAGGGGGCAGATTAAGGTTTTTCAAGGATGTTTGGGCAAATTTTGTCCAAAATCAATGGATTCAGAGAATTGTCTCTCAGGGGTACCAAATAGGATTCAGAGTAAGACCTCCTGTGAGAAGATTTCTTCTCTAACGTATCCCAGTGAATACAGTAAAAGCTCAGGCTTTCCTGAAGTGTGTTTCAGACCTGGAGGTTTCAGGGGTAATCATGCCGGTTCCTTTTCAGGAACAAGGTGTGGGGTTTTATTCAAATCTATTCATTGTCCCAAAGAAAGAAAATTCTTTCAGACCAGTTCTGGATCTGAAAATTTTGAATCGCTATGTAAGAGTACCAACTTTCAAGATGGTGACTATAAGGACTATTCTGCCTTTTGTTCAGCAAGGACATTATATGTCTACAATAGACTTGCAGAATGCTTACCTTCATATTCCGATTCATCCAGAGCATTATCAGTTCCTGAGATTTTGTTTTCTAGACAAGCATTACCAATCTGTTGCTCTTCCATTTGGCCTAGCAACAGCTCCAAGAATCTTTTCAAAGGTTCTGGGTGCCCTACTCTCTGTAATCAGAGAACAGGGTATTGCAGTGTTTCCTTCTTGGTACTAGCTCAGTCTTTACGTTCTGCAGAATCTCACACGAATCAACTAGTGTTGTTTCTTCGAAAACATGGTTGGAGGATCAATTTACCAAAAAGTTTTTTGATTCCTCAGGCAAGGGTCACCTTTTTAGGTTTCTAGATAGATTCAGTGTCCATGACTCTGTCTCTAACAGACAAGAGATGTTTGAAATTGGTTGCAGCATGTCGGCACCTTCAGTCTCGGTCATTCCCTTCAGTGGCTATGTGCATGGAAGTTTTAGGCCTCATGAATGCAGCATCGGACACGATTCCTTTTGCTCGTTTTCACATGAGACCTCTCAAGCTTTGCATGCTGAATCAATGGTGCCGGGATTATACAAAGATATCACAATTAATATCCTTAAATCCAATGTTCGACACTCTCTGACGTGGTGGTTAAATCACCAGCGTTTAGTTCAAGGGGCCTCTTTTGTTTGGCCAACCTGGACTGTGATCACAACAGATGCAAGTCTTTCAGGTTGGGGAGCTGTCTGGGGATCTCTAACAGCACAAGCGGTTTGGAAATCTCAAGAGGCGAGATTACCAATCAATATTTTAGAAGTCTGTGCAATTCTCAGAGCTCTTCAGTTTTGGCCTCTGTTGAAGAGAGAACCGTTCATTTGTTTTCAGACAGACAATATCACAACGGTGGCATATGTCAATCATCAGGGTGGGACTCACAGTCCCCAAGCTATGAGAGAAGTATCTTGGATACTTGTTTGGGCGGAATCCAGCTCCTATCTAATTTATGTGGCTCATATCCCAGGTGTAGACAATTGGGAGGCGGATTATCTCAGCCATCAGACTTTACATCCAGGGGAGTGGTCTCTCCATCCGGATGTGTTTTCTCAGATTGTTCAGATGTGGGGTCTTCCAGAGATAGATCTCATGGCCTCTCGTCTAAACAAGAAACTTCCCAGATACCTGTCCAGGGATGTTCAGGCGGAAGCAGCGGATGCGCTGACACTTCCTTGGTGTTATCATCCTGTTTACATTTTCCTGCCTCTAGTTCTTCTTCCAAGAGTGATATCCAAAATCATCATGGAACAATTGTTTGTGTCGCTGGTGGCTCCAGCATGGCCACACAGTTTTTGGTATACGGATCTTGTTCGGATGTCCATTTGCCAACCTTGGCCACTTCCGTTAAGGCCGGACCTTCTATCAAGATCCGTTTTTCCATCAGGATCTCAAATCATTAAATTTGAAGGTATGGAAATTGAACGCTTAGTACTAAGTCATAGAGGTTTCTCTTACTCAGTAATTAATACTATGTTACAAGCTCGTAAATCTGTCTCTAGGAAGATTTATTATCGAGTTTGGAAGACTTACATTTCATGGTGTTCTTCTCATAAATTCTCTTGGCATTCTTTTAGAATTCCTAGAATTTTACAGTTTCTCCAGGATGGTTTGGGATAGGGGTTTGTCTGCAAGTTCCTTGAAGGGACAAATCTCTGCTCTGTTTTATTTCACAGAAAGATTGCTAATCTTCCTGATATTCACTGTTGTAAAGGCTTTAGTTCGTATTAAGCCTGTCATTAAATCAATTTCTCCTCCTTGGAGTCTTAATTTGGTTTTGAAGGCGTTACAGGCAACTCCTTTTGAGCCTATGCATTCTTTGGATATTAAACTACTTTCTTGGAAAGTGTTGTTCCTTTTGGCTATCTCTTCTGCTAGAAGAGTTTCTGAGCTATCTGCTCTTTCTTGTGAATCTCCTTTTCTGATTTTTCATCAGGATAAAGCAGTTTTGCGGACTTCATTTAAATTTTTACCTAAGGTTGTGAATTCCAACAACATTAGTAGAGAAATTGTTGTCCCTTCCTTGTGCCCTAATCCTAAGAATCCTTTGGAAAGATCCTTACATTCTTTGGATGTGGTGAGAGCTTTGAAATATTATGTTGAAGCTACTAAAGATTTCAGGAAGACTTCTAGTCTATTTGTTATATTTTCTGGTCCTAGGAAAGGTCAGAAGGCCTCTGGTATTTCCTTGGCCTCTTGGATAAAGCTTTTGATTCATCAAGCTTATTTGGAGTCGGGTTGAGCCCCGCCTCAGAGAATTACAGCTCATTCTACTAGATCAGTCTCCACTTTGTGGGCTTTTAAGAATGACGCTTCAGTTGATCAGATTTGCAAAGCAGCAACTTGGTCCTCTTTGCATACATTTACTAAATTCTACTGTTTTGATGTATTTGCTTCTTCGGAAGCAGTTTTTTGTAGAAAAGTTCTTCAGGCAGCTGTTTCAGTTTCATTCTTCTGCTGATGTTTTAAGTTTTTCTTTTCTTCATGAGAGTAACTTATATTTTGGGTTGTGGATTATTTTATCAGCATTTGGCTGTTGTTTATTTTTATCCCTCCCTCTCTAGTGACTCTTGCGTGGAGTTCCACATCTTGGGTATTGATATCCCATACGTCACTAGCTCATGGACTCTTGACAATTACATGAAAGAAAACATAATTTATGTAAGAACTTACCTGATAAATTCATTTCTTTCATATTGGCAAGAGTCCATGAGGCCCACCCTTTTTATGGTGGTTATGATTTTTTGTATAAAGCACAATTATTTCCAAATTCCTTTGTTGATGCTTTTTACTCCTTTCTTTATCACCCCACTACTTGGCTATTCGTTAAAACTGAATTGTGGGTGTGGTGAGGGGTGTATTTATAGGCATTTTGAGGTTTTGGAAACTTTGCCCCTCCTGGTAGGATTGTATATCCCATACGTCACTAGCTCATGGACTCTTGCCATTATGAAAGAAATGAATTTATCAGGTAAGTTCTTACATAAATTATGTTTTCTTAGACTTACCTATGCGCAACATAGGACTCAGTATGTAGTTTTACAAGTGCATCCCCCTGTTTGCCTGTAACAGGAAAACAAATAGAAGCAGTTATTTAATGAGCTGCATTATCAGCTATAAATACAATGTTGTTATTATATCCCCAGATTAGCTACCAGTAGCAATCAAAATAAATCAATTAACCATTGTGAGTATTTAATACACAAAAAGCAATCACATAGCTGTCTTAACTGCCAGACACACAATGCAATCATATAGCCCAGGTGAGTGACAGTATTATACACACAGTAATCATTAATCAATTTTAGCAGCTATGTTTGTATTTGTTATTCTTTTGTAAATTAAAAATATGACAATCAGTAACTCACAGGGCAGAGATCCTTCTCTACCAGTCATAATCAGAACACTGATTAAACACTTTTTTCTGCTGGTAAAATACAAAGCCATGATTTAAAGCCTTTTTAAGTATTAACATATAAACCAATTACAGGTGGCCCTCGTTTTACAACGGTTCAATTTACACCGTTTCAGAATAACAACCTTTTTTTCCAGTCATGTGACTGCTATTGAAAAGCATTGAGAAGCAGTGCATTTATTAAAATAGCCAGTAGGTGGAGCTGTCCGTTTGTGTTTCCGCAAAGCCAAGCAAGCTGAAATTAATCAGTTTAACCAGACCTGAGCTATCGAGCAGATTTCAAAGGAACAAGATCTTCCTGTCTATAAATCAGTCCAGATTGGAATGCATAGAAAGAACTGTTTGCAGAAAAATGCAAGTGAAGTCTGTGTTGTGTGATTATCTTATTAGGTTTATAATGCTGTTTAGTATTTAAAGTCTTCATTTCAAAGCTTTAAAAATAATGTATTAGGTGTTACTTATAACAATTTTGAGAGGGGCCTGGAACCTAACTCCCTCACTTCCCATTGACTTACATTATAAACTGGGTTTCAATTTACAACGGTTTCGATTTACAACCATTCCTTCTGGAACCTAACCCCGGCGTAAACTGAGGGCTACCTGTACTTTTCTTTAAATCCTTTTCAGTCTATAACATGTAGAGCATGGATTTAATCAATAAGGCCAGTAGGAGATGTGATTCTACATTCTGTGCCAGTAAAACAGACCCTTTGTGTCCCTATAGTGCAATTAATACAAAAATAATTTCTGTTCGTAGTTCTACTTACTTGTTTTTATCTGCTCTCTTCCTTTTTTTTTTTTTTTTCCTTAATCTTTTATTATAATATTGAAAAAGTACAGAATACATCAACAATGTAAACATTACAAGTAGGATACTCACATGTATCCAGTTACATTTGTCAAGGATCTACATACATGTTGTCTATCTAAAAGTGGGGAGGGGGTGGTGAGTCTATTATGCCCAACTGGGCAGCCTAAAAATCCATTATCTTATATAGTGTTATATTACAATATTCGTACATCTTTCATGGAGAGAGTCCAGGAAGAAAGAAAAAGAAGCGAAAAAAAAAAAAAAAAAGGTAAACTTGATATGATCTCCTCCCTTCCCACCGCCCCATCCATTCCAATCCGTTTAGGCCTCCAACTCGGGGCACACTCGCTATATTTGAATGTTGATGATACCTTCTATATTAGCAGTGAAGTCTCTACCCTGGTTTAGAATAAAGTCTTTCCAGACCTTTAAGTATGAATTGTCTTTCTTCCTTTCAAGCCTATAGTCATGGGCTGCTATTATTGCACTATCTGAAAGGAGATTTTTTGCTTCCTTAATCGATGGAGCTCGTGGTTTGCACCAATTGTCAAAAATAAGTTTTCTGAGATTAAGTATCGCAGTTAGAATGGATCTCTTTTTATTCCCCCATGAAGGACAGGGGGTCAGTAATATTAAAGAATTTATTGAGAGCCTCACTTCAACATTTGTCATTTGGGAAAGAAAATAGGCTACCTTATGCCAAAATTGGTTTACTTTCGGACATTCCCACAGGAGATGTCCCAAGTCTGGGTCACTTAAATGGCACTTAATACAAGAATTTTTAACATTAAAATTCCACTTAGCTACCCGCCGTGGGGTGAGGTAATCTCTGTTGATGATCTTAAACTGCGTTTCTCTTAGATAAGTTGAAGGAGAAATTGCTAACGCTGTCCTTAAACTGTTCTCTAGTTGATCTATAGGGTCCGTCAGATTTAATACCTTTACCCAGTATGTCCTTGCTCGTACTATGTGTTTTTCTGTCTCTGCCGATCTTAAAATTTTATATATGGAAGATAAAGAACACTTTTCCCTTTTAAGATGATCCATTAATGGGTGTTCTTGAAAGATCTGCTCTCTTCCTTACAGGATTTCATATTATTAAAGCTTTTTTTTTTTTACAAATATGGCCATCTCCTAAAAAAATGTGCTTTGTACATGCGTAGTTTACTTATTTCTGGTACTGCTTTTAAGAATAGTTATTAATATTATTTTTTATTATAATTTATTTGTTTCCATTTATTTTCTGTAGATGTTAGTAGACAGCTCCTTGAAATACATATCTGCCCAATAGAGCACAGTACTACCCTAGTTATATACTGTGCTAGTCCTTCTTTATATCATGTGTTTTATCACAATGATTTAACTAACTACATATGAAACTGTCTTATGCAAATACAAATTATTACGGAGCCCCTCTGGTGTCATGCTAACAAAACAAACAGCAAACACATTCCCACACTGTAATACATATCTGCCCAATAGAACACAGTGCTACCCTAGTTATATAGTGTGCTAGTCCTTCTTTATATCATGTGTTTCATCACAATGAGTTTAACTAACTACATATGAAACTGTCTTATGCAAATACAAATTATTACGGAGCCCCTCTGGTGTCATGCTAACAAAACAAACAGCAAACTCATTCCCACACTGTAATACATATCTGCCCAATAGAACACAGTGCTACCCTAGTTATATACTGTGCTAGTCCTTCTTTATATCATGTGTTTCATCACAATGATTTAACTAACTACATATGAAACTGTCTTATGCAAATACAAATTATTACGGAGCCCCTCTGGTGTCATGCTAACAAAACAAAAAGCAAACACATTCCCACACTGTAATACATATCTGCCCAATAGAACACAGTGCTACCCTAGTTATATAGTGTGCTAGTCCTTCTTTATATCATGTGTTTTATCACAATGAGTTAACTAACTACATATGAAACTGTCTTATACAAATACAAATTATTACAGAGCCCCTCTGGTGTCATGCTAACAAAACAAACAGCAAACACATTCCCACACTGTAATACATATCTGCCCAATAGAACACAGTGCTACCCTAGTTATATACTGTGCTAGTCCTTCTTTATATCATGTGTTTTATCACAATGATTTAACTAACTACATATGAAACTGTCTTATGCAAATACAAATTATTACGGAGCCCTTCTGGTGTCATGCTAACAAAACAAACAGCAAACACATTCCCACACTGTAATACATATCTGCCCAATAGAACACAGTGCTACCCTAGTTATATAGTGTGCTAGTCCTTCTTTATATCATGTGTTTTATCACAATGAGTTTAACTAACTACATATGAAACTGTCTTATGCAAATACAAATTATTACGGAGCCCCTCTGGTGTCATGCTAACAAAACAAACAGCAAACACATTCCCACACTGTAATACATATCTGCCCAATAGAACACAGTGCTACCCTAGTTATATACTGTGCTAGTCCTTCTTTATATCATGTGTTTCATCACAATGAGTTTAACTAACTACATATGAAACTGTCTTATGCAAATACAAATTATTACAGAGCCCCTCTGGTGTCATGCTAACAAAACAAACAGCAAACACATTCCCACACTGTAATACATATCTGCCCAATAGAACACAGTGCTACCCTAGTTATATACTGTGCTATTCCTTCTTTATATCATGCGTTTTATCACAATGATTTAACTAACTACATATGAAACTGTCTTATGCAAATACAAATTATTACGGAGCCCCTCTGGTGTCATGCTAACAAAACAAACAGCAAACACATTCCCACACTGTAATACATATCTGCCCAATAGAACACAGTGCTACCCTAGTTATATAGTGTGCTATTCCTTCTTTATATCATGTGTTTCATCACAATGAGTTTAACTAACTACATATGAAACTGTCTTATGCAAATACAAATTATTACGGAGCCCCTCTGGTGTCATGCTAACAAAACAAACAGCAAACTCATTCCCACACTGTAATACATATCTGCCCAATAGAACACAGTGCTACCCTAGTTATATACTGTGCTAGTCGTTCTTTATATCATGTGTTTTATCACAATGAGTTTAACTAACTACATATGAAACTGTCTTATGCAAATACAAATTATTACAGAGCCCCTCTGGTGTCATGCTAAAAAAACAAACAGCAAACACATTCCCACGCTGTAATACATATCTGCCCAATAGAACACAGTGCTACCCTAGTTATATACTGTGCTAGTCCTTCTTTATATCATGTGTTTTATCACAATGAGTTTAACTAACCACATATGAAACTGTCTTATGCAAATACAAATTATTACAGAGCCCCTCTGGTGTCATGCTAACAAAACAAACAGCAAACACATTCCCACACTGTAATACATATCTGCCCAATAGAACACAGTGCTACCCTAGTTATATAGTGTGCTAGTCCTTCTTTATATCATGTGTTTCATCACAATGAGTTTAACTAACTACATATGAAACTGTCTTATGCAAATACAAATTATTACAGAGCCCCTCTGGTGTCATGCTAACAAAACAAACAGCAAACACATTCCCACACTGTAATACATATCTGCCCAATAGAACACAGTGCTACCCTAGTTATATAGTGTGCTATTCCTTCTTTATATCATGTGTTTCATCACAATGAGTTTAACTAACTACATATGAAACTGTCTTATGCAAATACAAATTATTACAGAGCCCCTCTGGTGTCATGCTAACAAAACAAACAGCAAACACATTCCCACACTGTAATACATATCTGCCCAATAGAACACAGTGCTACCCTAGTTATATACTGTGCTATTCCTTCTTTATATCATGCGTTTTATCACAATGATTTAACTAACTACATATGAAACTGTCTTATGCAAATACAAATTATTACGGAGCCCCTCTGGTGTCATGCTAACAAAACAAACAGCAAACACATTCCCACACTGTAATACATATCTGCCCAATAGAACACAGTGCTACCCTAGTTATATAGTGTGCTATTCCTTCTTTATATCATGTGTTTCATCACAATGAGTTTAACTAACTACATATGAAACTGTCTTATGCAAATACAAATTATTACGGAGCCCCTCTGGTGTCATGCTAACAAAACAAACAGCAAACTCATTCCCACACTGTAATACATATCTGCCCAATAGAACACAGTGCTACCCTAGTTATATACTGTGCTAGTCGTTCTTTATATCATGTGTTTTATCACAATGAGTTTAACTAACTACATATGAAACTGTCTTATGCAAATACAAATTATTACAGAGCCCCTCTGGTGTCATGCTAAAAAAACAAACAGCAAACACATTCCCACGCTGTAATACATATCTGCCCAATAGAACACAGTGCTACCCTAGTTATATACTGTGCTAGTCCTTCTTTATATCATGTGTTTCATCACAATGAGTTTAACTAACTACATATGAAACTGTCTTATGCAAATACAAATTATTACGGAGCCCCTCTGGTGTCATGCTAACAAAACAAACAGCAAACACATTCCCACACCGTAATACATATCTGCCCAATAGAACACAGTGCTACCCTAGTTATATACTGTGCTAGTCCTTCTTTATATCATGTGTTTTATCACAATGATTTATCTAACTACATATGAAACTGTCTTATGCAAATACAAATTATTACAGAGCCCCTCTGGTGTCATGCTAACAAAACAAACAGCAAACACATTCCCACACTGTAATACATATCTGCCCAATAGAACACAGTGCTACCCTAGTTATATAGTGTGCTATTCCTTCTTTATATCATGTGTTTTATCACAATGAGTTTAACTAACTACATATGAAACTGTCTTATGCAAATACAAATTATTACGGAGCCCCTCTGGTGTCATGCTAACAAAACAAACAGCAAACACATTCCCACACTGTAATACATATCTGCCCAATAGAACACAGTGCTACCCTAGTTATATAGTGTGCTAGTCCTTCTTTATATCATGTGTTTCATCACAATGATTTAACTAACTACATATGAAACTGTCTTATGCAAATACAAATTATTACGGAGCCCCTCTGGTGTCATGCTAACAAAACAAACAGCAAACACATTCCCACACTGTAATACATATCTGCCCAATAGAACACAGTGCTACCCTAGTTATATAGTGTGCTAGTCCTTCTTTATATCATGTGTTTCATCACAATGAGTTTAACTAACTACATATGAAACTGTCTTATGCAAATACAAATTATTACAGAGCCCCTCTGGTGTCATGCTAACAAAACAGCAAACACATTCCCACACTGTAATACATATCTGCCCAATAGAACACAGTGCTACCCTAGTTATATAGTGTGCTATTCCTTCTTTATATCATGTGTTTTATCACAATGAGTTTAACTAACTACATATGAAACTGTCTTATGCAAATACAAATTATTACAGACCCCTCTGGTGTCATGCTAACAAAACAAACAGCAAACACATTCCCACACTGTAATACATATCTGCCCAATAGAACACAGTGCTACCCTAGTTATATAGTGTGCTATTCCTTCTTTATATCATGTGTTTTATCACAATGAGTTTAACTAACTACATATGAAACTGTCTTATGCAAATACAAATTATTACGGAGCCCCTCTGGTGTCATGCTAACAAAACAAACAGCAAACACATTCCCACACTGTAATACATATCTGCCCAATAGAACACAGTGCTACCCTAGTTATATAGTGTGCTAGTCCTTCTTTATATCATGTGTTTCATCACAATGATTTAACTAACTACATATGAAACTGTCTTATGCAAATAAAAATTATTACGGAGCCCCTCTGGTGTCATGCTAACAAAACAAACAGCAAACACATTCCCACACTGTAATACATATCTGCCCAATAGAACACAGTGCTACCCTAGTTATATAGTGTGCTAGTCCTTCTTTATATCATGTGTTTCATCACAATGAGTTTAACTAACTACATATGAAACTGTCTTATGCAAATACAAATTATTACAGAGCCCCTCTGGTGTCATGCTAACAAAACAGCAAACACATTCCCACACTGTAATACATATCTGCCCAATAGAACACAGTGCTACCCTAGTTATATACTGTGCTAGTCCTTCTTTATATCATGTGTTTTATCACAATGAGTTTAACTAACTACATATGAAACTGTCTTATGCAAATACAAATTATTACAGACCCCTCTGGTGTCATGCTAACAAAACAAACAGCAAACACATTCCCACACTGTAATACATATCTGCCCAATAGAACACAGTGCTACCCTAGTTATATAGTGTGCTAGTCCTTCTTTATATCATGTGTTTCATCACAATGAGTTTAACTAACTACATATGAAACTGTCTTATGCAAATACAAATTATTACAGACCCCTCTGGTGTCATGCTAACAAAACAAACAGCAAACACATTCCCACACTGTAATACATATCTGCCCAATAGAACACAGTGCTACCCTAGTTATATACTGTGCTAGTCCTTCTTTATATCATGTGTTTCATCACAATGAGTTTAACTAACTACATATGAAACTGTCTTATGCAAATACAAATTATTACGGAGCCCCTCTGGTGTCATGCTAACAAAACAAACAGCAAACTCATTCCCACACTGTAATACATATCTGCCCAATAGAACACAGTGCTACCCTAGTTATATAGTGTGCTAGTCCTTCTTTATATCATGTGTTTTATCACAATGATTTAACTAACTACATATGAAACTGTCTTATGCAAATACAAATTATTACGGAGCCCCTCTGGTGTCATGCTAACAAAACAAACAGCAAACACATTCCCACACTGTAATACATATCTGTCCAATAGAACACAGTGCTACCCTAGTTATATAGTGTGCTAGTCCTTCTTTATATCATGTGTTTTATCACAATGATTTAACTAACTACATATGAAACTGTCTTATGCAAATACAAATTATTACGGAGCCCCTCTGGTGTCATTCTAACAAAACAAACAGCAAACACATTCCCACACTGTAATACATATCTGCCCAATAGAACACAGTGCTACCCTAGTTATATAGTGTGCTAGTCCTTCTTTATATCATGTGTTTCATCACAATGATTTAACTAACTACATATGAAACTGTCTTATGCAAATACAAATTATTACGGAGCCCCTCTGGTGTCATGCTAACAAAACAAACAGCAAACACATTCCCACACTGTAATACATATCTGCCCAATAGCACACAGTGCTACCCTAGTTATATACTGTGCTAGTCCTTCTTTATATCATGTGTTTTATCACAATGAGTTTCACTAACTACATATGAAACTGTCTTATGCAAATACAAATTATTACAGAGCCCCTCTGGTGTTATGCTAACAAAACAAACAGCAAACACATTCCCACACTGTAATACATATCTGCCCAATAGAACACAGTGCTACCCTAGTTATATACTGTGCTAGTCCTTCTTTATATCATGTGTTTCATCACAATGAGTTTAACTAACTACATATGAAACTGTCTTATGCAAATACAAATTATTACAGAGCCCCTCTGGTGTCATGCTAACAAAACAAACAGCAAACACATTCCCACACTGTAATACATATCTGCCCAATAGAACACAGTGCTACCCTAGTTATATAGTGTGCTAGTCCTTCTTTATATCATGTGTTTCATCACAATGAGTTTAACTAACTACATATGAAACTGTCTTATGCAAATACAAATTATTACAGAGCCCCTCTGGTGTCATGCTAACAAAACAAACAGCAAACACATTCCCACACTGTAATACATATCTGCCCAATAGAACACAGTGCTACCCTAGTTATATAGTGTGCTAGTCCTTCTTTATATCATGTGTTTTATCACAATGAGTTTAACTAACTACACATGAAACTGTCTTATGCAAATACAAATTATTACGGAGCCCCTCTGGTGTCATGCTAACAAAACAAACAGCAAACACATTCCCACACTATAATACATATCTGCCCAATAGAACACAGTGCTACCCTAGTTATATACTGTGCTATTCCTTCTTTATATCATGTGTTTTATCACAATGAGTTTAACTAACTACATATGAAACTGTCTTATGCAAATACAAATTATTACGGAGCCCCTCTGGTGTCATGCTAACAAAACAAACAGCAAACACATTCCCACACTGTAATACATATCTGCCCAATAGAACACAGTGCTACCCTAGTTATATACTGTGCAAGTCCTTCTTTATATCATGTGTTTCATCACAATGAGTTTAACTAACTACATATGAAACTGTCTTATGCAAATACAAATTATTACAGAGCCCCTCTGGTGTCATGCTAACAAAACAAACAGCAAACACATTCCCACACTGTAATACATATCTGCCCAATAGAACACAGTGCTACCCTAGTTATATAGTGTGCTAGTCCTTCTTTATATCATGTGTTTTATCACAATGATTTAACTAACTACATATGAAACTGTCTTATGCAAATACAAATTATTACAGAGCCCCTCTGGTGTCATGCTAACAAAACAAACAGCAAACACATTCCCACACTGTAATACATATCTGCCCAATAGCACACAGTGCTACCCTAGTTATATACTGTGCTATTCCTTCTTTATATCATGTGTTTCATCACAATGAGTTTAACTAACTACATATGAAACTGTCTTATGCAAATACAAATTATTACAGAGCCCCTCTGGTGTCATGCTAACAAAACAAACAGCAAACACATTCCCACACTGTAATACATATCTGCCCAATAGAACACAGTGCTACCCTAGTTATATAGTGTGCTAGTCCTTCTTTATATCATGTGTTTTATCACAATGATTTAACTAACTACATATGAAACTGTCTTATGCAAATACAAATTATTACGGAGCCCCTCTGGTGTCATGCTAACAAAACAAACAGCAAACACATTCCCACACTGTAATACATATCTGCCCAATAGAACACAGTGCTACCCTAGTTATATAGTGTGCTAGTCCTTCTTTATATCATGTGTTTCATCACAATGATTTAACTAACTACATATGAAACTGTCTTATGCAAATACAAATTATTACAGAGCCCCTCTGGTGTCATGCTAACAAAACAAACAGCAAACACATTCCCACACTGTAATACATATCTGCCCAATAGAACACAGTGCTACCCTAGTTATATAGTGTGCTAGTCCTTCTTTATATCATGTGTTTCATCACAATGAGTTTAACTAACTACATATGAAACTGTCTTATGCAAATACAAATTATTACAGAGCCCCTCTGGTGTCATGCTAACAAAACAAACAGCAAACACATTCCCACACTGTAATACATATCTGCCCAATAGAACACAGTGCTACCCTAGTTATATAGTGTGCTAGTCCTTCTTTATATCATGTGTTTCATCACAATGAGTTTAACTAACTACATATGAAACTGTCTTATGCAAATACAAATTATTACGGAGCCCCTCTGGTGTCATGCTAACAAAACAAACAGCAAACACATTCCCACACTGTAATACATATCTGCCCAATAGAACACAGTGCTACCCTAGTTATATAGTGTGCTAGTCCTTCTTTATATCATGTGTTTTATCACAATGATTTAACTAACTACATATGAAACTGTCTTATACAAATACAAATTATTACGGAGCCCCTCTGGTGTCATGCTAACAAAACAAACAGCAAACACATTCCCACACTGTAATACATATCTGCCCAATAGCACACAGTGCTACCCTAGTTATATACTGTGCTAGTCCTTCTTTATATCATGTGTTTCATCACAATGAGTTTAACTAACTACATATGAAACTGTCTTATGCAAATACAAATTATTACAGAGCCCCTCTGGTGTCATGCTAACAAAACAAACAGCAAACACATTCCCACACTGTAATACATATCTGCCCAATAGAACACAGTGCTACCCTAGTTATATAGTGTGCTAGTCCTTCTTTATATCATGTGTTTCATCACAATGATTTAACTAACTACATATGAAACTGTCTTATGCAAATACAAATTATTACGGAGCCCCTCTGGTGTCATGCTAACAAAACAAACAGCAAACACATTCCCACACTGTAATACATATCTGCCCAATAGAACACAGTGCTACCCTAGTTATATACTGTGCTAGTCCTTCTTTATATCATGTGTTTCATCACAATGAGTTTAACTAACTACATATGAAACTGTCTTATGCAAATACAAATTATTACGGAGCCCCTCTGGTGTCATGCTAACAAAACAAACAGCAAACACATTCCCACACTGTAATACATATCTGCCCAATAGAACACAGTGCTACCCTAGTTATATAGTGTGCTAGTCCTTCTTTATATCATGTGTTTTATCACAATGATTTAACTAACTACATATGAAACTGTCTTATACAAATACAAATTATTACGGAGCCCCTCTGGTGTCATGCTAACAAAACAAACAGCAAACACATTCCCACACTGTAATACATATCTGCCCAATAGAACACAGTGCTACCCTAGTTATATACTGTGCTAGTCCTTCTTTATATCATGTGTTTCATCACAATGAGTTTAACTAACTACATATGAAACTGTCTTATGCAAATACAAATTATTACAGAGCCCCTCTGGTGTCATGCTAACAAAACAAACAGCAAACACATTCCCACACTGTACTACATATCTGCCCAATAGAACACAGTGCTACCCTAGTTATATAGTGTGCTAGTCCTTCTTTATATCATGTGTTTTATCACAATGATTTAACTAACTACATATGAAACTGTCTTATGCAAATACAAATTATTACAGAGCCCCTCTGGTGTCATGCTAACAAAACAAACAGCAAACTCATTCCCACACTGTAATACATATCTGCCCAATAGAACACAGTGCTACCCTAGTTATATAGTGTGCTAGTCCTTCTTTATATCATGTGTTTCATCACAATGAGTTTAACTAACTACATATGAAACTGTCTTATGCAAATACAAATTATTACGGAGCCCCTCTGGTGTCATGCTAACAAAACAAACAGCAAACTCATTCCCACACTGTAATACATATCTGCCCAATAGAACACAGTGCTACCCTAGTTATATACTGTGCTATTCCTTCTTTATATCATGTGTTTCATCACAATGAGTTTAACTAACTACATATGAAACTGTCTTATGCAAATACAAATTATTACAGAGCCCCTCTGGTGTCATTCTAACAAAACAAACAGCAAACACATTCCCACACTGTAATACATATCTGCCCAATAGAACACAGTGCTACCCTAGTTATATAGTGTGCTAGTCCTTCTTTATATCATGTGTTTTATCACAATGATTTAACTAACTACATATGAAACTGTCTTATGCAAATACAAATTATTACAGAGCCCCTCTGGTGTCATGCTAACAAAACAAACAGCAAACTCATTCCCACACTGTAATACATATCTGCCCAATAGAACACAGTGCTACCCTAGTTATATACTGTGCTATTCCTTCTTTATATCATGTGTTTTATCACAATGAGTTTAACTAACTACATATGAAACTGTCTTATGCAAATACAAATTATTACGGAGCCCCTCTGGTGTCATGCTAACAAAACAAACAGCAAACACATTCCCACACTGTAATACATATCTGCCCAATAGAACACAGTTCTGCCCTAGTTATATACTGTGCTAGTCCTTCTTTATATCATGTGTTTTATCACAATGATTTAACTAACTACATATGAAACTGTCTTATGCAAATACAAATTATTACAGAGCCCCTCTGGTGTCATGCTAACAAAACAAACAGCAAACACATTCCCACACTGTAATACATATCTGCCCAATAGAACACAGTGCTACCCTAGTTATATACTGTGCTAGTCCTTCTTTATATCATGTGTTTCATCACAATGAGTTTAACTAACTACATATGAAACTGTCTTATGCAAATACAAATTATTACAGAGCCCCTCTGGTGTCATGCTAACAAAACAAACAGCAAACACATTCCCACACTGTAATACATATCTGCCCAATAGAACACAGTGCTACCCTAGTTATATAGTGTGCTAGTCCTTCTTTATATCATGTGTTTCATCACAATGAGTTTAACTAACTACATATGAAACTGTCTTATGCAAATACAAATTATTACGGAGCCCCTCTGGTGTCATGCTAACAAAACAAACAGCAAACACATTCCCACACTGTAATACATATCTGCCCAATAGAACACAGTGCTACCCTAGTTATATACTGTGCTATTCCTTCTTTATATCATGTGTTTTATCACAATGATTTAACTAACTACATATGAAACTGTCTTATGCAAATACAAATTATTACAGAGCCCCTCTGGTGTCATGCTAACAAAACAAACAGCAAACACATTCCCACACTGTAATACATATCTGCCCAATAGAACACAGTGCTACCCTAGTTATATAGTGTGCTAGTCCTTCTTTATATCATGTGTTTTATCACAATGAGTTTAACTAACTACATATGAAACTGTCTTATGCAAATACAAATTATTACAGACCCCTCTGGTGTCATGCTAACAAAACAAACAGCAAACACATTCCCACACTGTAATACATATCTGCCCAATAGAACACAGTGCTACCCTAGTTATATAGTGTGCTATTCCTTCTTTATATCATGTGTTTCATCACAATGAGTTTAACTAACTACATATGAAACTGTCTTATGCAAATACAAATTATTACGGAGCCCCTCTGGTGTCATGCTAACAAAACAAACAGCAAACTCATTCCCACACTGTAATACATATCTGCCCAATAGAACACAGTGCTACCCTAGTTATATACTGTGCTAGTCCTTCTTTATATCATGTGTTTCATCACAATAAGTTTAACTAACTACATATGAAACTGTCTTATGCAAATACAAATTATTACGGAGCCCCTCTGGTGTCATGCTAACAAAACAAACAGCAAACACATTCCCACACTGTAATACATATCTGCCCAATAGAACACAGTGCTACCCTAGTTATATAGTGTGCTAGTCCTTCTTTATATCATGTGTTTCATCACAATGAGTTTAACTAACTACATATGAAACTGTCTTATGCAAATACAAATTATTACAGAGCCCCTCTGGTGTCATGCTAACAAAACAAACAGCAAACTCATTCCCACACTGTAATACATATCTGCCCAATAGAACACAGTGCTACCCTAGTTATATAGTGTGCTAGTCCTTCTTTATATCATGTGTTTTATCACAATGATTTAACTAACTACATATGAAACTGTCTTATGCAAATACAAATTATTAAGGAGCCCCTCTGGTGTCATTCTAACAAAACAAACAGCAAACACATTCCCACACTGTAATACATATCTGCCCAATAGAACACAGTGCTACCCTAGTTATATACTGTGCTAGTCCTTCTTTATATCATGTGTTTCATCACAATGAGTTTAACTAACTACATATGAAACTGTCTTATGCAAATACAAATTATTACGGAGACCCTCTGGTGTCATGCTAACAAAACAAACAGCAAACACATTCCCACACTGAAATACATATCTGCCCAATAGAACACAGTGCTACCCTAGTTATATAGTATGCTAGTCCTTCTTTATATCATGTGTTTTATCACAATGAGTTTAACTAACTACATATGAAACTGTCTTATGCAAATACAAATTATTACAGAGCCCCTCTGGTGTCATGCTAACAAAACAAACAGCAAACACATTCCCACACTGTAATACATATCTGCCCAATAGAACACAGTGCTACCCTAGTTATATAGTGTGCTAGTCCTTCTTTATATCATGTGTTTCATCACAATGATTTAACTAACTACATATGAAACTGGCTTATGCAAATACAAATTATTACGGAGCCCCTCTGGTGTCATGCTAACAAAACAAACAGCAAACTCATTCCCACACTGTAATACATATCTGCCCAATAGAACACAGTGCTACCCTAGTTATATACTGTGCTAGTCCTTCTTTATATCATGTGTTTCATCACAATGAGTTTAACTAACTACATATGAAACTGTCTTATGCAAATACAAATTATTACGGAGCCCCTCTGGTGTCATGCTAACAAAACAAACAGCAAACACATTCCCACACTGTAATACATATCTGCCCAATAGCACACAGTGCTACCCTAGTTATATACTGTGCTATTCCTTCTTTATAGCATGTGTTTCATCACAATGAGTTTAACTAACTACATATGAAACTGTCTTATGCAAATACAAAATATTATAGAGCCCCTCTGGTGTCATGCTAACAAAACAAACAGCAAACACATTCCCACACTGTAATACATATCTGCCCAATAGAACACAGTGCTACCCTAGTTATATAGTGTGCTAGTCCTTCTTTATATCATGTGTTTCATCACAATGAGTTTAACTAACTACATATGAAACTGTCTTATACAAATACAAATTATTACGGAGCCCCTCTGGTGTCATGCTAACAAAACAAACAGCAAACACATTCCCACACTGTAATACATATCTGCCCAATAGAACACAGTGCTACCCTAGTTATATAGTGTGCTAGTCCTTCTTTATATCATGTGTTTTATCACAATGATTTAACTAACTACATATGAAACTGTCTTATGCAAATACAAATTATTACAGAGCCCCTCTGGTGTCATGCTAACAAAACAAACAGCAAACACATTCCCACACTGTAATACATATCTGCCCAATAGAACACAGTGCTACCCTAGTTATATAGTGTGCTAGTCCTTCTTTATATCATGTGTTTTATCACAATGATTTAACTAACTACATATGAAACTGTCTTATGCAAATACAAATTATTACGGAGCCCCTCTGGTGTCATGCTAACAAAACAAACAGCAAACACATTCCCACACTGTAATACATATCTGCCCAATAGAACACAGTGCTACCCTAGTTATATACTGTGCTAGTCCTTCTTTATATCATGTGTTTTATCACAATAAGTTTAACTAACTACATATGAAACTGTCTTATGCAAATACAAATTATTACAGAGCCCCTCTGGTGTCATGCTAACAAAACAAAAAGCAAACACATTCCCACACTGTAATATATATCTGCCCAATAGAACACAGTGCTACCCTAATTATATACTGTGCTAGTCCTTCTTTATATCATGTGTTTTATCACAATAAAATTAACTAACTACATATGAAACTGTCTTATGCAAATACAAATTATTACAGAGCCCCTCTGGTGTCATGCTAACAAAACAAACAGCAAACACATTCCCACACTGTAATACATATCTGCCCAATAGAACACAGTGCTACCCTAGTTATATAGTGTGCTAGTCCTTCTTTATATCATGTGTTTTATCACAATGATTTAACTAACTACATATGAAACTGTCTTATGCAAATACAAATTATTACAGAGCCCCTCTGGTGTCATGCTAACAAAACAAAAAGCAAACACATTCCCACACTGTAATACATATCTGCCCAATAGAACACAGTGCTACCCTAGTTATATAGTGTGCTATTCCTTCTTTATATCATGTGTTTTATCACAATGAGTTTAACTAACCACATATGAAACTGTCTTATGCAAATACAAATTATTACGGAGCCCCTCTGGTGTCATGCTAACAAAACAAACAGCAAACACATTCCCACACTGTAATACATATCTGCCCAATAGAACACAGTGCTACCCTAGTTATATACTGTGCTAGTCCTTCTTTATATCATGTGTTTCATCACAATGAGTTTAACTAACTACATATGAAACTGTCTTATGCAAATACAAATTATTACAGAGCCCCTCTGGTGTCATGCTAACAAAACAAACAGCAAACACATTCCCACACTGTAATACATATCTGCCCAATAGCACACAGTGCTACCCTAGTTATATAGTGTGCTAGTCCTTCTTTATATCATGTGTTTTATCACAATGATTTAACTAACTACATATGAAACTGTCTTATGCAAATACAAATTATTACGGAGCCCCTCTGGTGTCATGCTAACAAAACAAACAGCAAACACATTCCCACACTGTAATACATATCTGCCCAATAGAACACAGTGCTACCCTAGTTATATACTGTGCTATTCCTTCTTTATATCATGTGTTTTATCACAATGATTTAACTAACTACATATGAAACTGTCTTATGCAAATACAAATTATTACGGAGCCCCTCTGGTGTCATGCTAACAAAACAAACAGCAAACACATTCCCACACTGTAATACATATCTGCCCAATAGAACACAGTGCTACCCTAGTTATATAGTGTGCTAGTCCTTCTTTATATCATGTGTTTCATCACAATGAGTTTAACTAACTACATATGAAACTGTCTTATGCAAATACAAATTATTACAGAGCCCCTCTGGTGTCATGCTAACAAAACAAAAAGCAAACACATTCCCACACTGTAATACATATCTGCCCAATAGAACACAGTGCTACCCTAGTTATATACTGTGCTAGTCCTTCTTTATATCATGTGTTTTATCACAATGATTTAACTAACTACATATGAAACTGTCTTATGCAAATACAAATTATTACGGAGCCCCTCTGGTGTCATGCTAACAAAACAAACAGCAAACACATTCCCACACTGTAATACATATCTGCCCAATAGAACACAGTGCTACCCTAGTTATATAGTGTGCTAGTCCTTCTTTATATCATGTGTTTCATCACAATGATTTAACTAACTACATATGAAACTGTCTTATGCAAATACAAATTATTACAGAGCCCCTCTGGTGTCATGCTAACAAAACAAACAGCAAACACATTCCCACACTGTAATTAGGGTTGCCAGGCGTCCGGTATTTAACCGGACAGTCCGGTATTTTCAGTAGCTGTCCGTTAATATCTTTTAAAGAATACCGGACAAGGCTAACTTGCCTGACAAAGAAAACTTTTTTGCCCTTACAGAGCAGTTGCAGTGAGGCACTGGGGATAGAGTAAAGCTGATTACTGCAGCGCTCTTCACGAGTGACATTGCAACCACTTAAAAAGATGAATAGCTCAGCACAGCAGCCGCTCTTTCTGACCCTGCTGAATCTGAGTGACATTATGTCACGTGATACCGTAGTTCAGCACGGGTGCTCTCTACCTAGGAACTGGGAGTAAGTTATGCAGACTGTCTGAATCTGGAGTGAGGGAGATTTACAGCCTGCTAGATTGTAGGAGCCAGCCAGGTTAACCCTTAACCATGAGGTAAATTGTGTATGCACTTAGCAAGAGTGAAAATGTGTATATATATATATATATATACACCCATTTTTTTTTTTACCCATTTTCTCTCAACCCCCCCCCCCAGTTTATCTGTCCGGTATTTTTGCCACTGACACCTGGCAACCCTAACTGTAATACATATCTGCCCAATAGAACACAGTGCTACCCTAGTTATATAGTGTGCTAGTCCTTCTTTATATCATGTGTTTCATCACAATGATTTAACTAACTACATATGAAACTGTCTTATGCAAATACAAATTATTAAAGAGTCCCTCTGGTGTCATGCTAACAAAACAAACAGCAAACACATTCCCACACTGTAATACATATCTGCCCAATAGAACACAGTGCTACCCTAGTTATATACTGTGCTAGTCCTTCTTTATATCATGTGTTTCATCACAATGAGTTTAACTAACTACATATGAAACTGTCTTATGCAAATACAAATTATTACAGAGCCCCTCTGGTGTCATGCTAACAAAACAAACAGCAAACACATTCCCACACTGTAATACATATCTGCCCAATAGAACACAGTGCTACCCTAGTTATATAGTGTGCTAGTCCTTCTTTATATCATGTGTTTTATCACAATGAGTTTAACTAACTACATATGAAACTGTCTTATGCAAATACAAATTATTACGGAGCCCCTCTGGTGTCATGCTAACAAAACAAACAGCAAACACATTCCCACACTGTAATACATATCTGCCCAATAGCACACAGTGCTACCCTAGTTATATAGTGTGCTAGTCCATCTTTATATCATGTGTTTCATCACAATGAGTTTAACTAACTACATATGAAACTGTCTTATGCAAATACAAATTATTACGGAGCCCCTCTGGTGTCATGCTAACAAAACAAACAGCAAACACATTCCCACACTGTAATACATATCTGCCCAATAGAACACAGTGCTACCCTAGTTATATACTGTGCTAGTCCTTCTTTATATCATGTGTTTCATCACAATGAGTTTAACTAACTACATATGAAACTGTCTTATGCAAATACAAATTATTACAGAGCCCCTCTGGTGTTATGCTAACAAAACAAACAGCAAACACATTCCCACACTGTAATACATATCTGCCCAATAGAACACAGTGCTACCCTAGTTATATACTGTGCTAGTCCTTCTTTATATCATGTGTTTCATCACAATGAGTTTAACTAACTACATATGAAACTGTCTTATGCAAATACAAATTATTATGGAGCCCCTCTGGTGTCATGCTAACAAAACAAACAGCAAACACATTCCAACACTGTAATACTTATCTGCCCAATAGAACACAGTGCTACCCTAGTTATATAGTGTGCTAGTCCTTCTTTATATCATGTGTTTCATCACAATGAGTTTAACTAACAACATATGAAACTGTCTTATGCAAATACAAATTATTACAGAGCCCCTCTGGTGTCATGCTAACAAAACAAACAGCAAACACATTCCCACACTGTAATACATATCTGCCCAATAGAACACAGTGCTACCCTAGTTATATAGTGTGCTAGTCCTTCTTTATATCATGTGTTTTATCACAATGAGTTTAACTAACTACATATGAAACTGTCTTATGCAAATACAAATTATTACGGAGCCCCTCTGGTGTCATGCTAACAAAACAAAAAGCAAACACATTCCCACACTGTAATACATATCTGCCCAATAGAACACAGTGCTACCCTAGTTATATAGTGTGCTAGTCCTTCTTTATATCATGTGTTTCATCACAATGAGTTTAACTAACTACATATGAAACTGTCTTATGCAAATACAAATTATTACAGACCCCTCTGGTGTCATGCTAACAAAACAAACAGCAAACACATTCCCACACTGTAATACATATCTGCCCAATAGAACACAGTGCTACCCTAGTTATATAGTGTGCTAGTCCTTCTTTATATCATGTGTTTCATCACAATGATTTAACTAACTACATATGAAACTGTCTTTTCAAATACAAATTATTACAGAGCCCCTCTGGTGTCATGCTAACAAAACAAACAGCAAACACATTCCCACACTGTAATACATATCTGCCCAATAGAACACAGTGCTACCCTAGTTATATAGTGTGCTAGTCCTTCTTTATATCATGTGTTTTATCACAATGATTTAACTAACTACATATGAAACTGTCTTATGCAAATACAAATTATTACGGAGCCCCTCTGGTGTCATGCTAACAAAACAAACAGCAAACACATTCCCACACTGTAATACATATCTGCCCAATAGAACACAATGTATTTTTAGCTAGCCTTAGGAACCTCGATAGATTAAGATAATTTAACCGCTTTATACCTTAACAGTTGTGAGTGGTTAATGGGGGCAGAACGCTGACGTTCACATAAGCTGCTGGAGAATTTGACCGTTAGCAGTACTCATACCACTTGTAGTAAATTGTGACTACACAGGGCTCAATACCGCACTAATAATGTCTCATTTTGTTATGCTAAATTGAAATCTTATATATATTTTTTACCAAATATGTCTGTAGTGTTATAACATTACGCAGGTACCGTGCAGCTTATAAAATAGCGGTCATTTTTGTTACCACTCAGAGCAGTTGATAATTTGCCATTTACTTAAAGGCATATCTCGAACTAAGTTACTAGATCTGTCTGCTCTATATAAGAACAGGAACGCTATTTACCCAGTGTCTATCACCCTGCAATAAACATTAATATCGAAATACCTTACTACTAACGGTGATAACACCACAATAAGGGGTGATTTCCAATATCACAGATACTCTATATAACAAAGTATATACCCGCCGGACTTTGTATATCACAATAAGGGGTGATCTCCAATACCACAGATACTCTATATAACAAAGTATATACCCGCCGGACTTTGTATATCTAATATAAAAGACATTATTAAATATAAAGCATTGAGCCTTTATTTTTGTAGTGCAGGCTTGAACATAGCCTCATATACAAGATACGTATAGAAAAATTAAGTGAAAGCTAAAGGGATCATATATAAAGTCCCTGACTGTACGCACAATGAATATAAGAGTATAATTACTTAAGCCTCTTAATTATATATGTACAAGTGTACTGTAACGTATTGAGCTAATCCCACAGCAAATTCACAAAATTTAACTGCAGTGAACCTAAGTATAAAACTATTCAATTAATTACCAGCAACAACATACTGATCAATCATATTTTGAGTTGCCACCTCCGGTATATATTGAATATATAGAATTGTTAGTAGCCCCCATACCTTACAAGTTATCTATTCATAGATAATTTCTTACCCACCACACCAACCAATATATGATTAACAAGTAATATTATCTTGGCTCCTAAGAGTGTTTTTAAGTGTGTGTTTTCCAATTTTAACCAAGCCTTAATAAAAGTTAATTTTTAATGGTATTTAGTTTACTCAGACAGTTTTGTCTTTGTTCTCTGCACATCTTTGCACGTCTATCTCTGTTACCACAAGTTATTTAATTAAACAATCCCCTGAGTGCTACAAATGTAGTCTATCTCAGATAGGGTGACATATCCTATCTGTCAGTTTTTTGCTTAAATTCCGCTCTACTACATAGCACCGTTTTCCTTTACTATACTAATGTGCTGTATGCACATAAGTTAATTAAGAATAAAGGGGATAA